>NC_135308.1:134167800-134470657 GCF_048772815.1 Callospermophilus lateralis
GACTGCCTGATTTTTATTTTGCTGTCTCCCAGGATGCTGCAGATCTTTATTTCTGGCTTCAATTCTATTCACTGCAGTATGTGGGAGAATTGTGATCCTCTCCCCCAGTATGAACAAGAACTTGCCTGGCCTTTGCCCATCTGCAAATGAGAAAGCAAAAGACAACTAGTAAACCAGAAAACCTTGCAGTAACCCTGCTGTGAAATGTCAAAGGGATGGACTTGAGTTTTGATGTGGTAATAATCAGCCTGTTATGTAGGGTCAAGCAGAAATACATGACCAAAACACTCTAATATAGAAATACACTGAAGTTTATTCTCAGTCCAAGGTGGATGAATAATTTTCTTCTTTGTCTTAGAAATTTTTGAGTACCTGAACCAACATATTGATGTGGTTCCCCAATTTGCTTTAGGGTATCATCTTTTATATCAGCAGAAAGAAAAATAGTGTGCATAAATTAAGGAAGCATTGAGAAAAGCAACTGAGAAAAAAGATGAAGCCCACCCATCTCATTTTCCCTTTGCACAGACTTGGTCAAATCACTATGCACAAAGTGCTGCTGGTACAACCATGAACCTGCATGTTATGATGTGGATCTGGAATGTGTCCCCACAAAAGCTCAAGATTTGAAAGTGTGATCCCCCATGTAGTTGGGTTCAGAGGTAAGACTTTTAGGCAGTGTTTAGGGCTTGGACCTCATTTGTGGATTAATCCATTTGCTGAATTAATAATTTGAAGGGACTATGAGGTGGTGATTATAGACAGGTAAGGTATGGCTGGAAGAAGTTGGTCACTGGAGGTATGCTTTTGTGGTTTATATCTTATCCCTGGTGCCTCCTTCCACACATTCTCTTTCTCTCTTTGTTGCCCTCCTGCCATGATGTTCCGTGTTACCTTGGGCCCAAAGGAATGGAGCCAGCAGGGTGAATACAAATTAAATCCTCTCAAACTGTGAACTGAAATGAACTTTGCTTTTTCTAAGTTGTTCTGGTCAGGTATTCTGACCACAGTAATGAAAAACTGACCAACACTGGGATAAAGGGAAAAAGTGATTCAGAGTGAATGAAGACGGAAAAAACTCAAACCAAACCAACCAACCAACCAAACAAACAAAACAAAACCACCAGCTAGGAAAGGGCAATTATAAAAGATCGAGGATAAAAAGAGAAATTGAATTCAGTTTTTGTATGCTTCACTGTGGAAAATAAGCAAATATTATCAGGGAATTCCTGTAGGAAGGGGAAATAAAGGAGTAATAATAATCATTGGAAACAGGAAAATAAATAGTTTAGAAGAAACTTCATGAACTTGATATTTAACAGTTGAGTCTGAAGTGATAGAGGATATCTGCCTGGTTATAACCTTATAAGTACAGGAAATGAAATGCAAATACGTGGGTAGATAAGTTATGCAGGCTCAGGAGTCAACCACAGAGCCAAAATAAGGAATTTAGAAATGGTCACAGAATTGGTGATAAAATATAGTACAATTAAGAATTTGAAATTTTTAATATCATACTTTCACAAACTAAAAACAAAGCATGATCTCATGGAAGTCAATAAAGGAGGAAATTTCTAGAATGCTGTAATATGATATAGAAGTGAAAAAAGGATGAGAACGCAGTACTCTCAGTCAGCCACCTTGGTAAGGAGGATGTTCAAGACTATCACAAAATAGTAGTTCAGGTCAAAGATTCAGAGCATAACAAACTGGGCACCTAAGCAATGAGCCAAGAAAGTCCATGAGGATGTTTACAGGATGGTAAGAGATGGTCATAAGTAAGTTCCGCATACTGGAAACAATGCAAATAAAGATACACAAGTCTATGCAGTTCTTATTCAAATATTTGTAATGCAGAAGATCTACATTTGCTTTTGCTATAAAGCTTTTGTTCTAAACTTAATCAAGTAAAGTTTGGGTGTGGTATTTCTTTTACTCAGTCCCTCATTAGTTAATTAAAGTTCCATTGGCAAAGACCCTTTTTAACATTATAAATACCTGTGGGATAGACAACTTAGGATAACTTATGTATTCATAAATGTTCCTTTTCACTTGTTAAATGGCTCTACTTGCTTATTGTTTCTATCCCCTTCTAAGTACCCAGAGTTGGGGTCATAGAAGTGAATAAGTTAGAGTTCTTCAAGGAATTAAATATTAAAACTGTGGACAAATCTGAATTATGTGTTGGCATAGGGGAGAGAGAATAAAGGGAACAAAAAAGTTTCATAGAGAAGACCAATAAGAGATGATCTTTGAAAGATGATCAATAAAGTTCTAGTCAGTCAAAAACAGGGTAGAGATAGGAAGTATTAAACACAACACTATGCTTCACAGTTTTACAGTGAGGTATAAGGGGCATGGATCAGAGTGGCAAGGATGAAAGATAAGGCTAGAGAAGAAGAATAGTAAATACTGTAACAAAGTATTCATGTTTTGCAAGTTTGCTTTATCTTATTTTTGAAGGCAACTAAAACCTTATTCTGGCACCAATGGGAAGTCAAATTAGAAAAGAAACCCAACACAGGGAGATAATGTACAAAGCCAATGAACTATTTCATAAGAGATAAAATTGTATGAAATGAAAAATGGCTATGGGAGTGGAAAACAATACCAGGATATGAGATATTTAGTAGGAAGTAGAAATGACAGTGTTGGGATGGTAAAAAGTATCAAAGATGGAAATTGGATACAAGTCTGTAGAACCTAAATTATTTCATATCCTACAATGTGTCATTTTCATTGATTCCCCTTATCACAATTTTACAAATTAGGCATAATTATGCTATTATCCCTTGTTTTGCCAATGATTAAAGAGATACAGGAAAATAAACTTGTCTTAAGGTTGTCCAGTTAATAAGTGGCACAGATGAGATGCAAACCCAGAGGTATAAACTACTCTCTTTGATAACCTTTCCAAGTCCCAGTTTCATCATCTTCAAAAGCAGATTAAAATAGTAATCAACTCACAGGGATGTTGTGAAAATAAATGAGATTGTTTGCGAGGTACTTTGTCCAATGAATGATTAAATGAATCTTATTGTACCATATCCTATAGCCAAACTAAGATTAGAGAAGAGAGTTGTACAGGAGGGTGGAAAAGGGGATGGATAACATAGGAAAGTGATGGACTCCCATTTCCTGTGAAGTAGCAGGAGGGAGCACAAAGAAGATCAGTGAAGGACCAACACAGAAGAGCTGGGATTGTCTTTCAGTGGAACAAGAAAAGTGAACACTTAAGAATCCAATATTATGTTATACATGTTAGAAGTATTATTACTAAGTAACCACCCTGTCTCAAGAAAATGAATCAAGAGAAATACTAACTTCGCATCTATTTTGAGCAGTACAGTGATATTCTGGGATATTTAAATCATATCATTGCAATATCAAGAAAAAATAGCTGTTGAAAAATGATATTAAACTAAGATGGTTCTACCATTCAGTTAACATTTTCAAGAAAGATTATTCTTATCAGACAACAGGAACAAACAGGTTCTCCTCACGCTTTCATTCTCTCAATAAATTTTATCATGTGAAATCTAAAGGAAATAGATAGGCCTGCAGGTTGAACATCAACCAGACCTGGGAATGAGTTTCAAAACTGAAATAATATAAAATGACTTATTCAAAAAAAGAAAAAGAAAAAGAAAAACTTTGCTTAGGGTAATAGGTCTTAGGTAATTTAAGACTATAATTTAAGAATATAATTTCTAGGAAGACTGTAATGTACTTCTACCAAACACTACACAGTTGAAAAGCAACAGTCTTTCAAGTTAAATTTGCTTATAGTCTGTCACTCTTAGGTAACTGCAGTTTTGTTTCTTTTTGACTAGAAATATTTTAATTATGACTATGTTATAGAACTTAGTTTTCTTCCAAAGTAGAAATAAGAAAAACATGAGATTATAAATATTCCTTACAGTGGATTAATTTATCTTCAGAAGAACTTTCTATATTTTTATTATCAATTTGTTTGACAAGATTAACTTAAACATTTTTCAAAATCAGTTGATTCCTAAAGCAAATTATTTAAATTAATCTTTAGAGATGATTATTGGAGAATTTGGTAATTTTTAGAAAAATCTGAATTATTTGATAATTACAAAATCAATGTCAAAATTTTTACATATGAACCTCAATATGATATGACAGCCTAAGTATTATGAATGAAAATTTTGAGTAGTCTTTAAATCGGCAATAAAAGTAAACTAAGAAATTAAAAAATGGCATTTGGGCATTGATTTTTTTTAAGTTTTAGGTGGACTCAATGTCTTTATTTTACATTTATGTGGTACTGAGGATCGAACCCAGTGCCTCATGCATGCTAGGCAAGCACTCTACCACGGAGCCACAACCCCAGCCCCTTGGGCATTGATTTTGATAATGAAAATACCTTAAATTTAATAAGATCTGAAGCCAGGTATTTTAAAAATTATTATTATTCTTCAAAGAGGTACTAATGTGTGTTTTGAATATAAAATTGTTTACTAATGTCTCCCTCTATTTTATTAGAGTTATGTTGGTGGAACTCAAAGTTTATCGTTACCAGGAAATATAATTTATTTTCTTTCAGAGGCTCAAGGAAATGTTTGCTTTCAACGTATTATATGTCAGATATACTTTACAAGTATGTTTAGCCACTTCCTCTTGAAATTTAATATCTTGTTTACAAACTTTAAAAAAGTAAAATAAGAAATTAATTAAAATACAATTTCAAATTTTATAAACTATTATAATTTGCTCCACAAAAGAAAATGATGTATTTTTAAGATATAATTAAATGTATGGCATATCCTTAGAGCTTCAGATTTTATAATTAACTAGTGGGTTTCTGTTAATATCTTTACAGTAAAAGAATTCTGGAAAATAATTTCTCAAATTTCTCCCTCGACACACCTGTCCAATAGAAGTGTTTGATGGGCTTTGATTGATTTTAACCCCTACCCCCAAACAAAACAAACAAAACAAAACATCATCATCAACAACAAACAGCTGTTGTCATGGAAAGCAAACAATTTATTGGCTTCTCCTTCATAAGGCCAGGTGCCACAAATCACTATTCAGGATTAAGATTTTGTGGAGTGAACAATTTATACACAGGCAACTCAACATTCTCTAGATATTATTATGAATATAGATAGTTCAGAAACAACTGAAAGGTCAGATTATCTTTACTTGAATAATTATGGAAAACTGTCATTTTTTTCATTAAATATTTTCCAAAATTATTTAAACATTAAAATGTACCTGGAAAGAGAAATTAAACTCCTCGTCCAGCTGCCGAAGTGCAGCGCTCCTTCCAACTTAGAATCGAGTTTTTTTGTCCTTGTGGGGCACCTGTAATGAAAAGCTGCTCCATCTTTCTTGGGATTGGCTGTTGCCGTGGTTACCATTTGTTTAGAGGATCTGGGCGCGGTCCTACGAGCAAACCAGGGAATTTTGCTGCTGGTAAGTGAGCCAGACCCTTCAATGCTGGGATTTGGGTTGGGGGAGTCGAGGTTGAGCTGCGGAAGCGCAGAGCGAGGTGGACCCCTGTCCGCCAGGGCCAGGCTTCCAGGAAAGGGAGAAACCGCGCGCCCAGAGAGAAACCGCGCGCGAGTCCGCTCACCTCGAGGCTCCTTTCAGTTCTGGAAACTCCCTTAGAACTTTAGGATCCAACCTGGCCACCTACGGAGCCTTTGATAGTTACCCCCGGCTTCCCTCTCCCCCACATCCTAAAATACACCAAGTGCCAGTTCTTTTCTTTTCCTCTCTCCTTCCCTCCCTTTCTCTTGCTTTCATGATTCCACACACAAATAATTTTTGTTATTTCGTGAAGTAGCTTTCCCTTCCTTTTCTGTAGAGACCAAAGAGGGGAGTTACTTAAGCCCTGTCACTTTTGGCAGTTTCTCCACCTTCAAGAGTTTAGTTATCAATCTGAAATGGTTTGCCATAGCCAGTTTACTATGGGATTCTTCTAGAGCAGGCAGTCTTGTCCGGGAAGGAAACCACTAGCTACAGGTGTCTGTTGACAAGTGTTGTAGGTGTGAAATACCCGCCGGATTTCAAAGAATTAGTGTGCAGAACAACAATGCAAATTTTAATTTTTATGTTAATAACTCATAACTTTTAGGGACGAGGATTTAGCTTAGTGGTAGAGTGATTGCATAGCGTGATCATGGCCCTGGATTCCAACCCAGTACCAAATAAACAAATAAATAAACAAATAAATAAATAAAATAGTGATAATAATACTTTATATTCATTATATGTTTGTTTGTTTTTGGTACCGGGGATGGAACTCAGGGGCACTCGACCTCTGGGCTACATCCCCAACCCTATTTTGTATTTTATTTACAAACAGGGTGTCACTGAGTTGCTTAGCACCTTGCTTTTGTTGGCTTTGAACTTTTTGATTCTCCTACCTCAGCCTCCCCAGCCGCTGGGATTACAGGAGTAGACCATGGTGCTGGCCTATTCATTATAAGCAGAAATGATATTTGAATATTTGTTGAATAGCATATGTTAAAATTAACCTGCTTCTCTTTTAAAAACGGTTGCTGTGTAAAATGTAAATTTGCATTTGTGCTCAGATATAGAAACATTGGATGGGGCTTGTGTAAGGAACCAGAGATAAATAGAAGTGGAAATATAAAGGAAATTATTCTTACCTTCACCCTATTTGCCTGCCCTTCTTTCTATATAAAGTTTCATGTACCTGTGCATTCTATAAGCACATTAACAAAGTCTAAAAATTTTTTCACCTAAGAAAGCTATTGAATTACTTGGAATTAAATTATTAGCATTGTTCTGTTGGTTGTTTTGCTGTGTTTTGAAGGGAGAAGACTGTGGGAAATTGAATGTTTTAAATGAGCTTTTAAAGTTATGAAAATAGTGTATATTCATGTTTTTTTTAAAAAAACAGTCAACATGAAGGTATGACATAACTGTTAAAATTCCCCAATTTCTTCAAGAAGTTTCTCTGTCTAAAAACTCATGTGTGTGTGTGTGTGTGTGTGTGTGTGTGTGTGGCTACCAAAAAAGATATTTTCTGTTGTCCTATTTTCCTGCCATTTGCTTTTTTTAGTTAGTCCTTTGGGATACTTTCTTACAAGAATAATAGTAATTGTACCGTTTTAAATAATTTGCACCATGTTCTATGGAGCCATAACTTATGTAACTTTGTGCATACTTAGTATAGCTTTAATTAAAATTTTATTACTATAATTGTAGATTTACAAGTGAGTACAAAAATGTTCTTGTACTCTTTGCAAATTCTCCCAATGGTAATATTTTGTTAATTATAGAGTAATATAACCAGAATGTTGACATTGATAAAATCTACTAATTTTATTCAGTTTTCCTTTATCTTATGTGTACTATGTTCTATGCAATTTTAATCAGCTGAATAAGTTCATTTATCTTCAGCCACAAACACTGAATAGTTCTAGCACTAGAAAATCCCTCATAATGATGTTTTAACTCATGCTCCCTCTAACACCTTAACCACTAAGCTGTCCTTATTTATTAATTTTTCTGATTTCAAAATGTTATATAAATGAAATCATGTTTTTAAATTTTTAATCAACATAGTTGCAAGGAGTTTACCTGTATTGTTGTGTGTGTCAATAGTCCATCCCTTTGATTGCTGAGTAGTGTTGAATGGTATGGATGTACTGGAGTTTATTTAATCACTTACCTGTTGAAGGACACTTTCATTTTTTTCATATGGAGACTAGTATGGATAAAGCTACTGTGCACATTTATGTAAAAATTTTGGTGTAAATCTAAATTTTCATTTCTCTAGGATAAATTCTTAGGATTTCAGTCAACACACATGGAATCAGTCTGATTAAATCACTTATTTGTGAAAGAAAGATAAGTGATATCTATTATTAGTGGAGAGTCCTAGGGGTTTTTTTTAAGTGTGGGAGTGCCTTGGTCATGTTTTTATGGAGAAGAGGAACAAAGGAATAAAAAATGTATGATAAAGTAGTAAACACAGAAATAATATACAAAACAATGTTCAGTAAGTAAGAAGTTTTTAGAATCAGCCTACAGGTAAAGTATGACAGTTTATTAAGGAGAGGAGCTCCTATTCCTGAAGGATGGATAAGAAGGGGATTCATGAAAAGAAATAGTGAAGTGAGGGTATTTCATCTTCTTTATTAACCACACTATACTTAATCAATGTATTTGTAGCACCCAGCACTGCTATGAATGCATGTTGCACATTCTCAAAAAGTTAGTTTTGAATCGAATGAGTAAAGGAATGAATTAAGTACACAAATGAAGAAAAATGACAGCACAAAAATGTACAGCACTTCCTGACTATTTTTCAGAGCTTGAGTCATATTGGCTCCTGTGTGCATTCCGGATAAAATAAGAGCAGCTATGGAAAAAAGAAAACCTGGAGAGGCACTGTAGAGAGCCTCAGACCAAATGAAACCTAGAATTTTGGCTTTTAGAATAGTAAATGAATTCAAGGATTTTACCACCCATCCTTGGGATGGGTGTGTGAGCTATGCACATTTGAGTGTATGAGAAAAACTGGTCTGAAATTGCTGTCTGATTAGGATCTGCATGTATGTGTGTCTTCACTCACTCTGCCTGTGATACCCACAGAGCACCTGAGATGGGTGTGATTTTCCATGTTTATATGTAACTAAAACTGAGCCACTGGAAAGGACCATCTTTTACCATAAATGTACTCAATGACCATCACCACTATATATGTTCATTAATTAAAATGGTTATTAGCAAAAAAAAACTACTTTTAATTAGCCAAAGCACTTTTTTTTCTCTAATTATAATTTTTTGTAATCCAGATGGAATACAGAATTTAGCAATTTGCTTCTGGGGATTTGATAGGGAAAAATAAGTTGAAAATAGCAAAGGTAGACCTAAATCCCCCAATGGTGTCAGACTTAAAAAAAACAGTGAAAATCAATTCTAAAAGCTGAGAGTGGAAGGAATATTGACTAAAATTTGCTTCTCACATAAATCTCTTTCTCTCTTCTCTTCATTAACTCTAAACATTTCCCACACTCCTCAAATAATGCAAACATTCCCATTACTCGAGTTAAGTAATTCTGCAATCTAACCAACTGTTGTTTCACATCACTTTAGGTGACAGCAAACTTTTAGTTGCACATCACCACCAAAAGTATATATGATTGTGCAGGTATGGAGGCACATTCCTATAATCCTAGCAACTCAGGAGGCTGAGGCAGGAGGATCTAAAGTTAGAAGCCAGTCTGGGAAACATAGTGAGACCTTGTTTCAAAACAAGAAATAAAAAGGACTAGGGATGTTACTCAGGGGTAAAACACCCCTGGGATCAATCCTCAGTACTGCAATACAAAAGTCTATGCTTGGTAATTGGTATGCCCAAATTCATCTATGCCCTCCCTGCTTTCACCTCTATGTATGAATAAAATGGAGTTCACACAGATGAAAGATATTTCAAGAATAGTCATTTCTTGTGTAATTAAAGAAAAATGTAATATAACTAACCACTGTAATGTAACAGTTAAAAAATAAACTCACAAAAACATAAAAAAAAAGGAAGGAAGGGGAAAAGGATAAGGAAGGAAGAAAAGAACAAGAACACAGGTAGAAAGGCCAGTGCCTTCAGGAAACAATGAAAGTTTGGAAGATTGTATTGAAAAATAAAATAAGAGCTGATTGATATATTTCAAACTTTTAAAAAGTTTTTCTATTTGTTGTAATTACTTATACCTGACAATAGAATGCATTCTGATATATCATACATAGATAGAGTATAACTTCTCATTTCTCTGGTTGTAAATGATGTGGAATTATACTGGTTGTGTTGTCATATATGCATGCAGGGTAATAATGTCCAATTCATTCTACTATTTTTCCTAGCCCCATATCCCCTCCCCTCTCCTACTCCCCTCGGCATAATCCAAAGTACCTCTATTCTTCCCTAGCCCCTGCCTTATTGTGTATTAGCATCTGCACATCATAGAAAACTTTCAGCCTTTGTTTTTTGGGATAGGCTTATTTCGCTTTGCATGATACACTCCGGCTCCATCCTTTACCTGCAAATGCCATAATTTCATTCTTCTTTAAGGCTGAGTAATATTCCATTGTGTATATATATACACCACATTTTCTTTATCCATTTATCTATTGAAGGGCTATTATGAGCTGCTATAAACATTGATGTGGCTATGTGACTAAGATCTACAGTAAATAAAAAAGTACTAATAAAATATATTTCATTTAACTCATGCATATGTGCATATATATGTGTGTATTCATAACTGAAAAATTTTAAACATTTTATCTTAATATATAGAATCATTATATTTTGTTTTCTAGGCTATCCTAACACTTCCTTTCCTTTCTCATCCTGTCACTAAAACTTAGTGATTAAGAGTGAATAATTTCTTTTTTTTTTTAAAGAGAGAGTGAGAGAGGGGAGAGAGAGAGAGAGAGAGAGAGAATTTTAATATTTATTTTTTAGTTATCAGCGGATACAACATCTCTGTTTGTATGTGGTGCTGAGGATCGAACCCGGGCCGCACGCATGCCAGGCGAGCGCGCTACCGCTTGAGCCACATCCCCAGCCTGTGAATAATTTCTTAATCAATTAATTTCTTGATCAATTAATGGGTCCTAACCTTTAATTTGAACACGATTGGACTAGGTGATGGCATACAGAGGGATTGTCGGATAGATAAAGAATTCAGCTGAGTTGATACCATTTAGTAGTGGAAAGATTACTGACTTTAAAATTAGTATATCTGAGTTAAGATTCTGCCCTGTTACTTACTAGCATAATGATTTTGGACAGTTAAGTAACATCTTCAAACCTTGGTTTTTGTCATATATACAAGGACTACAATCATCTTTATCCTGTTACATTTTTTTAATGTTCGTAATTTACTTAAGTATCTTCTATTACCTGGCTTACTACAGATACTCTATATATGGAAACTAATGATGGTGGTAGTGAACTTGATAATGATGATGTGAAGATATGCTATAATACATTGCTGTGCCTATATCCATTACAAGCATTAACAATTTAAATAAACACTTAGGCTATTTTATAGTTTATAAAGTTTAGGTTATATGTATAATATTTAGATTGGCATGTATTATCTGTCATTAACGTATCATTTTAGCAAAAGCTGTGGCTAACTATATCTATGACAGAATTACCAGTATTCTCAATGACTACAAAAAAGCCATATGCTTTGCCCATAGTTAGATTATTATTTTCTAAGTATTTTAATCTCTAAATATTCAAGATATTCAATGATGTTTTTATTAATTGGGCCCATGTGGAATTTTACTTTGAAATCTCTTGATTTTGGAAGGTAAGCCAGTTCATTCCATATATTTTTTTCTCTTAAAGAAATATAAAATTAATATTAGATTTGAAAATTTTATAGTCAAATATGTTTTTGAAAAGATAAGTGAATGAAGAGGTAAAACAATATTCTTTAACATATAGTACAATCATAATAAGGTATGATAAAAGTTTGTTAAAATAGGTTTGAATGAAACATGTTGGAGTGATATGCAAAATTAAAGAGCACACAATTTTTAGAGACATAATAGCCTCTTTATTTTTATTTTCTGTTTTTTAATATGAAGAGTGATGGAAGACAGTGATGATGATGATGCAAAACTCAAAGAAGAGATAGAAGCTGAATTGGATAAAATCAGTATTTCCTCCTTGGAACAAGATGAGATTGAGAGTGAGTCAAACTCAGAAACTCAAAGTGAAGGTAGTGATGCAGTAAGTGTTTAGTATTTCATTTTTAAGCCTTTTAACACAAATGCTTTTCAGTAGGAATATTAATTTTCTTGTTATATTTTGTATACATATCTCATTTTTTTAGATTCAGGGATTACAAATTATATATGACAGGACATAATAACATTGTGTACAATCCAGGTATCTTAAAAGACTTCTTAATTAAACAAGAAATAAAAATCTCAGTGTAGGACAGAGGATAGAAGAGTAGAGTTAATACCAGGAATTAGTTTATAACATTGAATTTTGTTTGCTTTTTTGTAATGATAAGGGGAAAAGCAACATTTTTCTCTTTATCTTTTATATACCTTCTCAAAATAAGCACTGAATTCTAATAGTGAACATGGAGAGAAAAATTTTGGTTGAAAATCTTAACTTATTAGAGGAAAACCCAGTATGTCAGAATATAATTTATTATATAAAATCAGTGTATTTAATGTTCTTCTGTATCAAAAACATCTAAAGTGATTCACCCACATTGTATTTTTAGGGCCATCAATGAAGTTTTGTAGTCAAATAGATGTGGATTTCTAGTTTCTAGATTATTATTAAAATTACTCCTGATATGTTAAATATTTGCTGTTATTATGCCTATTTCTTTGTATCATATTTTCTAACTAGTTATAGTATTTATGGAAGAACTGCATTTTTACATTTTGTAAATTACTATCAATATATTTACTTAATTTGAAAATCTGTAAATATATTTACATAGTTCATATTGATAGATATTCTGTAATAATTCATGAATTTTTTTAAGAAAGAGTGAGAGAGAGAGAGAGAGAGAGAGAGAGAGAGAGAGAGAGAATTTTTTAATATTTATTTTTTAGTTTTTGGTGGACACAACATCTTTGTTTGTATGTGGTGCTGAGGATCAAACCCGGGCTGCACGCATGCCAGGCGAGCACGCTACCTCTTGAGCCACATTCCCAGCCCCTAATTCATGAATTTGACTAACTTTGTGTTTGATAGTCATAGAGTAAATTTTGGAAAATATTAATTTCTTATATAAGTTATTGGTTCTTCTATTTGGTTCCTATATATATTTTGGAAAAAACTTTGCAATTTTCATTAATAGTTGATAAAATTCATTGAGACAAATCTAAAATACACAATAATTAAGGACACTTAAAAATAAACAGCTTGTAATAAAGTTAATAAAATCATATGTAGGAAACTTTTCATTTGTTTCATTAGGGTCTTCCATAAAATAAAGTAAAAAGCAAATTTTAGCAAAATATTTGTCTGAACTGTACCTTTTCTGCAGCTCTTTTACCTCCTTTACACATTTTGCTCAAATTTTTAAAGAATATTTTATGTGTAATTTTGATTTTAGGATTTAGAAGAATTACCAGAGTCAGTTCTTCACTGCATCAACATTATAAAGAACAAGAGTAAAACTGTTGAAGAACTCCTTCTTCAGGATTTAGAAGACACCAATGTTTTAAGTAAGTTCAGATTTCATTTGATTGGCAGATAAGTTTTCAGTAAGTTTGGATAATATAAATTTAGCAAACTAAGTTGTTTACTGTTCTTATCTTGTGTTAGGTACATGAATGTACCTTTATCACTAATAAAATATCTATAGTATTGTGAATTATCAGATGTAGCATATATTTTTTTCTTATTATCTTCATTATATCTCTATAATAATTTTGTTTCCCCAGTTATTTTCTTTTTTCATTTGGTTCCAGGGATTGAATCCAGAGTTACTTAACCACTGAGCCACATGTCTGGCCCTTTTTATATTTTATTTTGAAACAGGGTATTGCTAAGTTGTTTAAGGCCTTGGTAAATTACAGAGGCTACCTTTGAGTTATCTTCCTGTCTCAGTCTTCCTTCCTAGCTGCTGGGATTACAGTTGTGTGTCCCCATGCCTATTCTTATTTCCTCAGTTTTAATTATTACCAGTTTCCTATTACTTTACATTAAATTAAAGAAAATTGAGTATGGGACTATTTTAAAAGTATCAATATGCACACATTTTTGGAGGGAAATAATTCTTTGTATACAAAAGCCTAACAAACTTTATTTGCTTGAACTGGGCAATATTACTTAGAATTATTCTAATAATGGAATGATCAAAATTTAACTAGAATTAATCACTTCTTGTCTTATCATGAAAATGACAATAAGCTAATTGTTCAACCAGACCTTGATTTGTCCAATAATACATGCATTAAAAAATAGGACTTGGATCAATAATTTAACTATCTAAAAATGCTCATGTTTTGTCATTAAAAACTTTTAAAGTTCAACGTATTTTATGAAAATAGTATAAATTATAATATGGATATTCAGAGATATCCATTCAACAAATATTACTGTTATAACAGAATCTGTTGTAGTCACTGAGAATACAGCAGTGAACAAAACAGGCAAAGGTCTTACTTTTCTGTTAACAGTGGGGAGACAAACAATAAACAAATAAATTTGGAATATTACAATAGTGATAACTGCTATGAAAGAAGAAATGCAAGATAATGGGATAGAGACTGGAAGTTGCTATATTAAATAAGGCAGTTAGAGGAGTCTCTATGAAACATTGATATTTGAGCAGTGAGTAAGCAGAGTATCTGACTTACATTTTGAGCAGTATTTTAGTTGCATTCTGTTAATTATGTAGAAAGAACACATTGACATAGCCATATTACAACAAGACTTGGAATTATAGGGTTAGAGATGAATCGATTGAGTAGAAATGAGGGACAATGGTCATGTTCTGGCAACCATTTTTAGGGTACAGTAAAAAAGGATTTACTGATGGATTGATGCAAAAAGAAGAGGAAGGGTGACTTCATGTTTTCTGACAGTAGTACCATAATGAATAGATATATAATATTTACTATGATTGAACTATGAGTTTATTTTTACTAAGATTTACATAATCTTACATATTTGTAAGATTACAAATATATTGACATATTACAAATATATTGACAATCATATAATCAAATTATAAAATTCAAAGAAAACACAATTGTAGAAAATTAGTTTCATGAAAGAAGATAAAGCTACACTTATAACAGTGGTTCAGAAGATTATGAGAAGTTCTCATGTACAACACTAATAAAATAGATTTTATAATATCAAGGAATAATTTTCCAAAGAAATTCAAATTATCAAAAATGTAAAAGTAAAAAACATGAATAAATCAATAGTATAGCAAGAAGGGAGAAAGGAATTTCTTCTTCAGTGTTAATGAACTAGGAAAAAATTTGCAGCTGAATTCTTACAGCACATCAAGAAGCCAAAATTTTCATATTATATAATAATTCACTTTAAAAAGCTATATATTTTAAATTAAATCTGTATAAAGATAGCATACAAAATAAATTGGAGGGTAATTTACAGTTGTATTGAAAACAGTTGTAGAAAACAGAGCCACTCTACTTTAAGCAATAAGATTTTTGTTTACTTTTATAGGGAGAATAAATGTGCTGAATAATTATTGTTGTGAAATGAAATTAGTGGTTTAAAATAACATTTTTAAAAATATCTATGATTCTGTGAGTTAACTGGGCTCAGCTGGGCAGTTGTTCTTTGGATTATTATGCATTTTTGTTGAATGTTGATTACATCTATCATCCTCTGGAAGCTCAACTGCACTGGGATTCCAAGAGGGCTCATTCAAATGCCTGGCAATTCATGTAGCTTATTGATCGGGGAATTCAGCTAAGTACCTGTCAACTGGAGGCATCTTCATATAGCCTTTTCTTTTGGCTTATACTTCTCATTATATAACATTTGAATTCTGAAACTCAATGTTCTGAGACAAAATACCAAGAGACTAAGGTGGAATCTAAGACTTATGACCTATTTTTAGAAGTCAGACAGTATCATATCTACCACATCCTGCTGGTTAGTTACATAGCATTAGTTTAGTTTCAATGTAGGAGGGAACTACATAGGACATGCGTACAGGAGGTATGGTTCTTTGGAAGAATCATTTTTGATGACTAGCCACTGCAATAAATTACTGTTCACAGGACTGAAGAGACCCAGACTTTAGGCTGTGTATCCAAGACATAAAACAACCTCACCATCCATTTCAGAACTGTAGTGCAGAAGAAGTTTCTGTCATAATTAAGAAGTTCAGAGATATAAATTCTTTCTACACACTCCTGTCTCCAACTCAAAGTCTCCTGTATCATCACAGTGTGGACCAGAAAGATGAAAATATCAAAAACTTCTCTTACACTTACTATTGATATGACAACATTGAAGACTTAGGAAAAATATATCTATATGTAGAAACTTAGCTGCAAAGTAATTTGGATAATTTATTTTTTGTTTTCAGCATCTCACACAGAAAGGCATGTCAGACACATTTTGAATTGTTATTGATGTAGAAAATATATATGACCAAATAGGTGTGAATAGTTAGTTAACCAGAAGAATAGGAGCATTACCATGATATCACACATTAATTGAATATAGAAAAAGAAATGTAATACATTTCAGCAGACAATAAAAAGACAATAAAATTCAACAAAATTTTGTTAAATAAGGAATAAGTTTTAACTTCATTATATTAATTATTAATTAATATTTTTCTTATAGTAATTTCATTATCTTGTGCAGGATTGTATTGCTAGTTTGTGGCAGATGTAGTTGAACTTTTGTTGATTTCTAATCAAGGTGCCATTGCAATATTATTTACATGATTCTGAATTCATAGAAAATAAACCTCAGCCTAGAATTTTAAAATGGTAAAGAGTTAATAGTGCTTTAGAAATTTATTGCTTTTACTTTTAAAATAAATACAACAAATGTCCTCTCTTCTTTATTCATTTTTCTGTTCTATTGAGTTCCTATTGCTGATCAAGAAGTTATTCTGATAAAAGCTGAAATTAAAGGATGATGAAGGTGTTTAGTATTTTGTTGTGTTGTACTCTAATATTCAAAATTACATTTATAAAGTATTATAGACTTTTTGTAAAATATTATAATATATTTTCCTTTTTTAGGCTATAGTTATGGAACAGTTTCTGATAATCATATGCATTTAAGGATAGGATTATCAACTGAATATAAAGAAAATCAGGAACAACTAATGAAGGTATATGTTCAACATTTGACAGAAAATACTCAATATTGCAATTAGAATTTTGTCTTTTAAGCTTACATAGGATGAGAGTTCATTGATTTAAAATATGATTGTTTTTAAACAAATCATTTTTTATTTTATGCTTTCTTCTTGAATAGTATATGAAACCACACAAATTTCAATCTGTGAGAACATTAAAATAATAATTTGAGCCATCAGTATTTGGAAATTTAATATTCATATAGATAAATCAATATGCATGATATTTTTTTCCTGAATGTTCAGAGGAAACAATGAGTATATTCTTGTATTTACTATCTTTCTTAGAAATTTACAATGTTTCAACAAAGACCTTAAATACTGCATAGAAACTTTGAATGTATAAGAGTTTATATTGTTTTTTAAAAGCAGATAAAAGAAAGAATTCTTAAAAATAAAATTAAAAGGGAGTGTAGCATTTTATTGGGTTAAAACCTCACAAATATATTGAAGGGAATCTCTTCCTCAGATTTATTCATTGGGTTCAATTTTATACTTATTTTACCTCTCTCTTATCTAACTCTGTTTCTACTTAAGATGTTTAATATAATTTAAAAATTTTGACTCTTACTCTTTCTGTGGTACTGTAAATTAGAATATTTTTTTAAATTATCATACTGCTGATTCATTGGAGTAAATATCTTCTATCTTTCCAACTGGAGTATTGTAGGAATAAAATTATGGATAAGTGTTGATCAAAATTATCACTTATGCATAATTCAGGGTAAAGAGAGCATTTTTAGCTCTCTTTTTTGTCATATTGAATTCATTAATAATTTTTATGCAGGAACAATCACTATACCTAAGAAAGAAATGCATTAGTAAAATAGTTATTAATAGAAACATTTTAAAAAATATCAAACATATTAACTAAAGATGGTAGATTAATCTTAAAATAAATTGAGCCCTGGGGTTGCAGCTCAATGGTAGAGTGCTTGCCTAGCTTATATGAGGCAATGGGTTCCATCCTCAGTACCACATAAAAATAATTAAATAAAGGTATTATGTCCATCTACTATCAAAAAATTATTTCAAAAAAATGACTAGGGTTTGGAAAACATTGAGAGGATAAAATATTTTCTGCATGTGAAAATATTTTTATTCATGAGGAAGATAATTATCAATGCACTATAAATTTGTATATACAGAGGTTTTAGAAAGTAAAATTCTATATTATATATGTTTAATTCACTACTTAAGTCATAATTTTATTCTATCTTGATTTTATTTAATTGTTGGTACTCTTTTAACCTCTTAGATATTAACTGAAATAGAAAAAGAAGAATTTATGAGAAGTAAATCCCATTGTGAGAATCCTGACTTGGTTCCTGAGCCTGATCTTTGTGACTTGCCTATGGATGAACAGGCTTTACCAGGTGTGCCACACTGCTCAATATTTTTGACAATTTGTATGATTGATCATAGTTATCTGAAAAAATATTGGATAGTTTTCTTTTTATGGAATATTTTAAGGCAAGGAAAGTATTTTGACTTCTTTATTGACTGAAGTGGAATGTCCATGTGTATTCAATAATGTGTTTGTATATTATCACTTTTCTTTTTAATATATTTATGTTATTTATTTAAAATTATGGGTTTTTTATTGTTTTTTTTTTTTTTTTTTTGTACCAGGGATTGAACCCAGAGGCAATTAATCACTGTGCCACCTCTCCAGCACTTTTATTTTTGGAGACAGTGTCATGCTAAGTTGCTTAGGGCCTCACTAAGTTGATGAGGCTGACCTCGAATTTATAATTCTCCTGCCTCAGGGATTATAGACATGTACCACAGCACCCAGCCAAATTTACTTTTATATGTTAAATTGATTCACGGTGTACAGATTTGATTTTAAGAATAATACTGTTATTATTCTTTATGAATGCAGATGATGGTGATATAAATTTTGGATATTTTGAAGTTGAAGAAAGATGTAGACAGTCTTTTGAAGCCTGGCAAGACAAACAGAAAGAACTAGAAGATAAAGATAAAGAAATTCTCAAAGCTCAGAGGGATAAAGAAGAAAAGCAATTTCAAGAGGAAGAAGAAAAGAGACATTGCTGGATGAAACAATTTGAGGTTGAAAAGAAAAAATTAGAGAATATACAGAAGGTACATTTTGGTTCTGATTTTTTTCATGTATTTTAAAAGTCATGTACCTATTTTTTAAATGTAGCTACCTATGAAGAATATTGCTGTTTGTATTACAGTGTGGATTGAGATTTATTCTGTGGATTTTAATTGCTCCTGGTAATGGAAGCAATTTACTGTGAATTAATGATATTTAATATGGGCTACTTGATTAGATTGCACAGGAATTTCATATACTTCTTTGTATCTTAGGAGCCCTGGAGTATATGAAGTTTCAAAGATCATGCTATATATTTTGCAACTTATAATATAAACTTGCTTTTTTCCATAACATTATAAACTTAGGAAAAGATAGCAGCTTTATTGATTAAGCAGTGACTTTGCTATGTGATCTAGCATGTGATATATTATGTAGAATATGTCATATGACATATTTGGTAGAAGTAGTTCAACCACTTAGGAGATATTCTGTGCCCTGATAACTGAGCTAATTCATTGGAGTTCACAGAGTTTTGAACTTGTTTTTATTTCTGTTTTTGTGTGTGTGTGTGTCCAAACTGTCTGATATCTACAGTCAAGTCTTCATAGTGGCATATTGAGAAACTGAGGATTTTAGAATCCTACATGTAGATCATAAAGGTCTTAGATTGTCTAGGTAACAAGCAAGACCACGTCTTGTCTTTCATTACCAAAGTTGGTAGATGTATTATCCAGAACTTGGTGATTTTGACATATAGAGAACATTTGCTTGTGATTATTTCGGCAACTCAGAGAATTCTAACCCTCCATGTTGAGTACATTTTATTTCTTGATTATATAGAAAATAAATAAACTAAAAACTCTCATAATTTTGTAGAAAAAGTTTTATAATACTGTAGAACCTTAAGTCTGGGTTGTGGCTCAGTTTAGAGCACTTTTCTAGGAAGTGTGAGGCACTGCGTTCAATTCTTAGCACCGCATATAAATAAATGAATAAAATAAAAGTTCATCATGGGGCTGGGGATGTGGCTCAAGCAGTAGAGCGCTCGCCTGGCATGCGTGGGGCCTGGGTTTGATCCTCAGCACCACATACAAACAAAGATGTTGTGTCCGCCGATAACTAAAAAATAAAAATATTAAAATTCTCTCTCTCTCTCTCTCTCAAAGAAAATAAAAGTTCATCTACATCTAAAAACAATTTAAAAAGTGTTGTAGAACCTTTTCTAATAGCTATGTATAACTTTTCTGTAGTTATATTTTCCTTTGCACAAACCACAGTAATAAAGTCATTTCTAAAACTAGAAACTTCTTTTTAAAATTCCAGAAAAGGTTGATGTAACGTAGTTTATGAGAAGAGTGTTTTCTAGCTTTTGCTGAAATACATAAATGAAATTGAGTGTTATTGGTATTTTCAGATTTAGAAAACATCTGATTTTTGAATTCTACTTATTGAAGTTGTTTTTATTTGCATGATAATATTTACTGACTTCCTCAAGGGCAAAGTATTCACCTGTGTGCTTAGATGATACCAAAGAAATCCCCCCTATGAAAAAATTGTAACTTGCCAGGTGTGGTGGTGCTTGCCTGTAATCCCACCAGCTCTGGAGGCTGAGGCAGAAGGACCATGAGTCAAAGACAGCCTCAGTAAAAGCCAGGTGCTAAGCAACTCAGACCTTGTCTCTAAATAAAATACAAAATAGGGCTGGAGATATAGCTTAGTGGTCTAGTGCCCCTGAATTCAATCCATGTTACTAAAAAAAATTAGAATTGTAATCCACTCTTTGAAGCTAATCAGCATTTATCATAAAATTATGATTTAAGAAAAATGTGATGAGTAGATTTAATGAATTACCGAGTTTGCACTTTATTATGCCTTAGAACATAAAATTTTTCCAATTAGACTGTTCCACAATTTTATGCTGTATTCTAAATACATAATTTACTACCTTCCCAGTATTTCTTTTCTATGCTTTTTGTGAGCTTTCCTTACCCTAAATGGTTGTCATAAATCTTAGTGTTTCCATCCTACTCTTCCTCTCTTGTTATTTACAAATAATCACATTATATTTTTTCATCAATCATAGACTGCTTCTTTTATGTAATCCAACATCTGGTTTCTGGTTAGCCTCAACATCTTTGCTCATCCTTTTTTTTTTTTTTTTTTTTTTTTGCCTTGCTTCCTCACAGTAAGAATCTTTCTTCTTTCTGTCAAAGGTTATCTTTTCTCCTTAGCTTTATAGTCTGCCATTTTCAACTTACCCTTGCTTGCTTGTTTTCTATACACTTAAACACTTCTATCAGCTTCCTCCTTACTCATTTTTTATGGACACGATGCCTTATTTATTTGTTTATTTTTATGTGGCCCTGGGGATTGAATCCAGTCCTCATGCCTGCTAGGCAAGCACTCTACCACTGAGCCACAACCCCAGCCCTTCCTCCTTTCTTATTCTTTATCAACAGGTTCAGTTTTCTCCCATCCTAAGAAGAAAAGAAAATCATGTGGTAACCTTTGTTTTGTCTCATGTTAGATGCTCTTTAGATTTACTTATAGACAAGCTTCTTAAAAAATAATTATTTTCATTATATTCCTGATCTCATCCCTGATACGGTACTAAATCTGCTAGGGTTCTTGCATGGTTACCCCACTGAACAACAACAACAACAAAAAAAATGGCTCTTCAAAAAGAAAATCCATGATCTCTAAACACTATATTTTGAGACTTTTTATTGGTTCTTATCAGCCTCTGAAGCATTTTATGCCTGCAAAATTTTGATTTTGGACCATTTTCTTTCCTCTTGATTTATATGGGAGTCACTCTGTCTTTATTCCCTTCTTACATGTTTATTATTTCCTCCTCCATGTCTGTTACAGGGCCATTATATTTGTATATAATAGTAGGATTCATTGTTGCATGTTCATATATGCATACTATATGATAATAGAATATGGCCAATATTACACTTCTCTTTCTCTTGCTGTTCTTGTAAATGATACTATCAAGGATTCCACCCTTTGCCTTTTTTGTCTTATTAATCCATACACTTTTTTGGTAACCTCATCCATAGCTATGCCTTTTTAGAACCAAATCTATTTTTAGAACAAAATAAAGTATACTATGTAACTCTCCTACACTTTTTATGTCTAAAACTGAATGCATTATCTTTTTTTCTGAATTGTGTTCCTCCTCTGGTTCTCTTAAATTCAGTAAGCAAAGCAGTTATTAGTCCAAGCTAATGAACCAAAAGAGAGGAGGGGCAGGAATGGAGAGAGAGAGAGAGAGAGAGAGAGAGAGAGAGAGAGAGAGAGAAAGAAAATGAATATAATTTTTTACCCTTACCTCTCTTTTTATTGCTTTCTTCCCTATAATAGTTGTTTCATCCATCTTCTCTTAAATACATATTACTGATACTTTAAAGTAGCTCAACATTTCTGAGTGTTTACCCTAGAATGTATACTATACTTTGTAATTGTTTTGGTCTTATACACAATGCTGTCAAAAGGTTATTTTTTGAAATTTATTTCCCCACTTATATGTCATCAAAAGGCACCACATGTTGAATAAGATAAGTTCAAAGAAAATTCCCCCCTTCCTTTGTATCTATTCAGTTGGGGGTTTTTAACAATTTCACATTAACATGTTTTTTAAAATATTTTTATTAGTTGTTGATGGACCTTTATTTTATTTATTTATTTATATGTGGTGCTGAGAATTGAACCCAGTGCCTCACACATGCTAGGCAAGTTGGTCTACCACTGAGCCACAACCCCAGCCCCACATTAACATGGTTTTCACTTCTATTCGCACTCCTGCCACTGTATCTACAGAAGGCTCTTAATGATTCTCACACAGACATCTTACTTTCCACACTGATCTTAGTATTCTCCTTGTTATTCCCCAAATTCTATTTGAAATAAACAATATTTTCCTGAAAATACAGCTGTATTCATTTTCTTTATTTGAAATCCTTAGTAGATTCTGAAAATATCTACTCCACCTCTTGAAAACCTAGTCATTTCAAGTATAATATCCTGCATAAAACTTTTCACCATCCAGTAATTATAACAACCATTCCTTCTGCGACCCTTTATAATTCTTCTCTTATGATAAACTCATTATGCTAAGTGGGGTAATGTGTAAACTTGTGGCACTGTTCCCATACTAGAAGCTGAGTTTTTGATGAAGGGTTCTATTTTATATTGATTTTATTTTATTCTGAAGAGTCTTAACTAAATATGTCCTAATAAAAATGTATTAAAGGAAAACCATTACTTATTGATTTATTATGTGAATTAAATGGTATGCTGTATAGAGAAAAAAATATAATTTAAAAGTCAGTTTGCAGTGTTGTTATTTATAAGTTTTGCAGTACCAAACAGTATTTCTAGCCAACATATTTCATTATATGAGCAACATGATCAGATAACTAAAACAGCTTTCCTAGGTTGTAAACATATTTATGTCCTAAAAATGGGAACCCTAGGTATCATTTATCTGATGCTTTAATTTCACACTGGATTTGAATTGAAAGTTTTTAAACCAGGACTTTTTGATGCGTTGTCATCTTTAATCACTATGTACAAATATAAATTGTGAGAATCATATATAATGAATATAATATTCTTAGATATGTATGTGAATAAAATAACATTTTATTATTATCATATTTTCAGCAAGAACAGGACAAGATGAATGAGGAGCTCCATGAAGAAGAGAAAATGTGGAAAGAAAAATGTAAACAGCATGAGGTATTTATTTTTTGTTTTTAATCAGTACATTACTCTTTCTCCATGTGAAATAAATTATTATGCTTGAAATTGGCTTTTTAAAATAATATTGCCTAGCTGATATAGAATTTACTGCAGCATTAAAAAAATCCTCAGAAAAGAGAAGAAAATCATGGCATTTTCAGGTAAATGTATGGAGTTGGATAAGATAATGCTAAGTAAAGTTAGCCAATCCCCCCCAAAAAAACAAATACAAAATGTTTTCTCTGATATAAGTTGACTGACTCATAGAGGGGTAGGGAGGGGGAGCATGGGAGGAATATACAAACTCTAGATAGGGCAGAGGGTAGGAGGGGAAGAGAGAGGGCAGGGGATTAGCAATGATGGTGGAATGTGATGGACATCATTATCCAAAGTACACATATGAAGACATGAATTGGTGTGAACATACTTTATATACAACCAGAGATATGAAAAATTGTGCTCTATATGTGTAATAAGAATTGTAATGCATTTCGCTGTCATGTATTTAAAAAATAAAATCAATTTAAAAAGTCCTCAGAAGCTCTTCTTGAAATGGAATGTTCTGCAAATAATAAATAACTAGTTCAATGAATGTGTCTTTATAAAACTGCAATTCTAAAATTTCATTTAAGATTTAAGGAAAGATAATATTACAAGGATTTCATTATGTTTAAAGATGGTTAAGAAGAGTTACTGTTTGTTGAACACAATTAATTGTTAAATAATACATTTGAATTTAAGATGATTCTGATGATAATAAATGTATTAATTTTAGTTTTTATTCATTTCAGTTTTTATATAAAATTATTTTAAGTAATCTTATATACTAAGTAGATGAAGTTTCCTGTGATCATGTTATCCAGCTAAATATTATTACTTTTATTTGTATTTCTTTCAAATCTTTTTTAGTATTTATACACTTCTGAAAAACTACATTCTACTATAGGTGTTTTTTTTAGTTTGTTCTAATTAGTTATACATGAGGGCACATTTTGATTCATTGTACACAAATAGACCACAACTTTTCATTTCTCTGGTTGTACATGATGTAGTGTTGCACCACATGTGCAGTCATACATGTACCTATGTTAATGATGTTTTTCTCCTTCCACCATCTTTGCTGCTCCCATGCCCCCCCTTTTCCTCCCTCTCCTTTGCCCAGTCAAAGTTCCTCCATTCTCTCCTCTCTCCCCATTATGCATCAGCATCCACTTATCAGAGAAAACATTCTGCCTTTGTTTTGGGGGGTTTGGCTTACTTTGCTTAGCATGATATTCTCTAACTCCATCCGTGTACCTGTAAATGCCATAATTTTATTTTTTTAATACTGTGTAGTATTCCATCGTGTATATGTACCAGTTTCCTTATCCATCTGTTGAAGGCATCGAGGTTGGTTCCACAGTTTAGCTATTGTGAATTGAGCTGCTACGAACATTGTTGTGGCTGTGTCACTGTAGTATGCTGATTTAAGTCCTTTGAGTATAGACTGAAGAGTGGGATGATAGTTAGGTCAAATGGTGGTTCTATTCCAAGTTTTCTAAGGGATCTCCATACTGCTTTCTATAGTGGTTGCACTAATTTGCAGTGCTACCAGCAATATAGGAGTGTACCTTTTTTTCCACATCCTCACCAACACTTATTATTGCTTGTTTTCTTGATAATTATCATTCTGACAGAAGTGAGATGAAATCTAAGATTAGTTTTGATTGCATTTCACTAATTACTTCTGAGAAATATCTGTTCAGTTTCTTAGCCCATTTGTGATAGGGTTATTTATTTTTTTGGTCTGAAGTTTTTTGAGTTCTTATTTATCCTGGAGATTTCTGCTCTATTTGGTGTGTATGTAGTAAAGATGTTATCCTGCTCTGTGGGCACTCTCTTTACATTATTGATTATTTCCTTTGTTGAATTAAAAATTTATTAGGCATGTGAAAAGATAGGTTCATATGAAAGCCAAGGAAAAAAAGAGAATAGTAGCCCACTTGTATATAATCCAAATACTGGATTTAGTGGAGCCACTAAAATAACTGTAACTATAATCACTAACAAAAAAGTTAGACAGGTGATGTGTAATATTTTAGAGAATTAAAATGTATAATCAGATATCAAGTATATGCTCTAGAGTTTAAAAATTCAATATAAAAATTAAAAATTCATGGGATGAGTTTGACAGTATATTGGACATAGCAAATGTGAGTATTGATCAAAGAGAAGAGAGTTCAATAGAAAATATTCAAATTAATGTACAAAGAGAACAAAAATGGGAAAAACAAAGAGCATAAGAAGCTTATAATGCATAGTGAAAAGTTATAAAAATTGTCTGATAATCTTGAAAGAATAGCATGGAGAGAATGGAGCAGAAGCAATGGGTAAGGATATAATGTCTGAAAAGAGTTCAGATACCTTAAAAAATCAATCTGAACATTCAGAGATGACTAATGATTTATAAATAAGATAGGCACAAAGAAAATTTCACTGGCAATTTAATAGTGCAGCTACTAAAATTCAAGACACAGGAAAAAATAGTCTTAGGAACATCTTAGAGGAAAAGAAAAACACATTACCTAAAAACAGATAAAAAATAATAAAACTAACAGTAGAATTTGAAAATAAAATGATAGAAGGGAGAAGACAATGGAACAGAAAATTCAAGTGTTAAATGTTAATGACTTTTTCTTTTTTGTTATTGTTTTTTTAGTAGTTTTTTAATCCTGAGTCTTCTCCTAATCAGTGTAACTCTTTTTGCTTTTCGTGGAGTATATGCTAAATAGTTGTCAAGAAAATATTTTTGAATGGTTAATTTGCATAGTCTTTGTAGTTAAAAATGTATTGATTTAGTTTGCAAAACTGAATAATTAGTTTATTTGGTTATATAATTCATATTCATTGCTGTTTATTTTCAGAAATTTAAAGATGTAGCTTCTTGTGTATTCATTTATTATTGCCAGTTGTAAATTTTATGGTTAGTCCTTACATTCTATTGAAGCTTTTAGGATTTTCACTTTATAAATTCTTCTGCATATATGTGATAGTTTTCTGTTATATGTCAGACACTTCTCTAAGTGCTTGCAATAAATTGTGAATAAAAAAGAACATGGTATTTGCTTTCGTGGAGCTCTTTTTCCATGAAACTCTTATTTTGGGTTCTGAAATATTGCTACCACGTATCAAAATAGGTTGTGTGTGAGAGTTAAATAAACTCAGCTCTTTGTCCTATGGAATTTTATTTTAACATATATGTTTTTCTACTATTTTCTTCCCTTCATTTTTTTTTTCTCACTGCCTTATTATTCTGAAGCTACTTTTGGTCAATTCCTTATCCCTCCCCCTATCTGCCATATATTTCATGTCTTTGTTGAAAATATTTACTTTTGAAGTTTTTCTTTAGGTAATCAGACATTCTGCCATTTTATTTTTAGCCATTCGGTTTGAGTTAGTCATATTTTTTATTTGAACACTTGCATTTTATGTTTATGTAAGGTTTTTTAAAAATATTTTTTCTGAAAAGTCATCTACATTTAAGGTTTTGTCTAGTGTAATAATTCTCTTTGTTCAGAAATTTATACTTCTTTTAATAATAATGCATTTAATAATAATGCATTATTAAATGCATTATCTCACATCCTTATGTTAGTTTCCCTTAAATATTTGCTGAATGTTTTGATCCTTTTGCTTTTGTTTTAAGATTATAGGGATAATGATATTTTCTTACCTAGCTCCAAATTATCTCATTTTATGTATATATCAACTGCCTTGAGAGCTGAGAAGGAATGAAATATGTGAATAGACTGTTTCTTAATATTGCTTACACACATGGGCTACTTTACCTTCTTGGTATCCTAAGGCTCATAGGAGAATTTCATGCTCTGTAGTTCAGGGCTAGCTCTCCATGTCCTTTATCAGATTGCCTATCACAGAATGTTTGAATTCCTTTTCACATATATAAATTTTGGCTTGTGGTTTCTCCTTCCTTCCTTCCTTCCATCCTTCCTTCCTTCCATCCTTCCTTCCTTCCTTCCTTCCTTCCTTCCTTCTTTCTTTCTCTCTTTTTTTCTTTCTTTTCCTGTGTCATTCTGATTTCATATGTTTTCTATCTCAAAGAATCCCTCAATTTATACCCAGGTGGCTTAGTATCTTTATAATTTAGATGGTTTATTATCCTCATAATTTTAGAGTACCAACTTACCCATGTGACAGTCTTTAAAATATTTAAAAATTAATACCATTTAAAATAAATTACTTTAATCGCTTTAAGTGAATGTTATCGCAATTTCATTATGATTTCAGTTTTTATATTTATTTTTAATCTACAATTTTAAATGATATTTGAATAAAATTACACATTTTGTTTATGTTATTACTCTCCTACTTTATTTTAGGAATTTATGAAAAATTTGCATGTACAAATGGAAGAGGAAAGAACAAGGTTCAAGGATCTACAAGAAAAAGAAAAGATGCGTTTGTTAGAACTGCAGCATAATGCAGCTGTAAAAATTCAAGCTAAATATAAGGCATTCATAATCTACCAAAAATATAGCCCCATAATTAAAGACCGAATAGAAAGAAAACAAAGGAAAGCAAAAGAGTTGAAAGAAAAGGAAGCAAATATACGACAGAAAGAGGAAGAAAATAGGAAAAAATTAGAGGAAGAACAAAGAGTAGAAGAAGAGATAAAAAAACAGAAGCAAGAGGAAAGAAAAAGGAGAGAAAAAGTATATGAAGAAAAAAAGAACATCCTGAGACGAGAAAGAGAGGAACTACAAAACAAGGAAAAATTAAAATTAATAGAAGCTGCAAGCCAACAGCTTATAATAAATACCACATTGAAGAAGGGAGAACATAATGCCAAACATTTAACTGTTGAAGATAAGTCAAAGAATA
This sequence comes from Callospermophilus lateralis, assembly GCF_048772815.1. Classification (NCBI taxonomy): domain Eukaryota; kingdom Metazoa; phylum Chordata; class Mammalia; order Rodentia; family Sciuridae; genus Callospermophilus; species Callospermophilus lateralis. The sequence continues at coordinate 134,196,364 of NC_135308.1, forward strand.
AGGGTGAGATAGCCAAAGAATTCGTGTATGAAAATTCAAAGAAGCAGGAAAATGTTCCTCTTTGGGTAGTTAAGAAATTGAATAAGAGTGAAACTATAGGTAGTCAGTTTGTCTTGAAAGAACCAATACAAGAACAATTGAAATCAAACCAAGCCATTTTGGCAGAATTAAAAATAGAAGAAACAAATGAAAGCCTAGCAAAAAACCAGTGTTCTGAAAAAATGATTAAGCAAGAAATAAAATATGAAGATATGTACAAAAGAACTGAATTAGAAATCTTAGATCTAAAAGAAAATATGATTGAACAGTTTCAGCAAGAATTAAAGACACAAACACAAAACCAGGAATGGGTGGAATATGCCATAAAGGAAAATGAGGGGGAAAAAGTCCAAGTAATAATATTAGATTGTAATGAAGAAATGAATGATGTGAAGAACAATGAAATACAGAAAATAATAGAATTTAATGAACAGAAAATGATACAAAAAGTAGAAAAAGAAGAGATATCACAAGGGAATGGATTATATGAAGAGAATACTTCCATTATTTCAATAAAGCAAAAACTACTACCATTAAAATTAGAAAATGCTGAAACTATGGAGGAATATCCAATACTACAAGAAAAAGAAATTAACTTAAAATCCAAAGAAGCTGAGGAAAACTCAAAAGACAATACTCTAAATAGTGACATTATGTTCTTTAACACCACTGATGCCATGGTAAATAGAGAAGGCAAAATAAATAAGCAAGATTACTTTTTGGATAGACTTGCTCTTCATGAAGATTTTAGTGGCTGTAATACAAAAAGCTCCTGGATTGCTAACAAAGAAAACTCTCTTATATCTGAGATTAATGAAATTCCAGAGGAGGGCTATGAAAATAGGGCTGAATGTGAACAGATCAAAACCTCTACACTAGAGTCAACACTTTTATCTTCTATTGAGGAGAAGAGACTAGCTTGGCTAAAATCATTTAAACCTTGGTTTGAAATTTTCAGTCAAAATCAACAGAAAAAAATTGTTAAAAGAAAGAGACCTTTGAAATGCCTAGCTAATACGATGCCTCCTCTGAGCACATTAGAAATTCTTCAGTATGGCCATTGGAATACTCTACAGCAGGTATTTCTAATTTCATAATGCTTTTTAATATTTAACCCAATTATCAAAATTGGAGCTTTACATTTTAATAGAAGTAAATTTTGTATATAAGAAAACTGTCTCTTAATAGACTTAAGTTAGTAATGAAATATTTCCCCATGTGGGAGAGGATTTATTTTTTAAATTTCATCTTCTTCAGGGCATTGCTTCCCTAAGAACTATACAGAGCTTTGATTTACATTTTTCATTATCTTTAAGCTTACATACAAGAGCCCTATAGCCATTATTAAGGATGTAAGGGTGGAAGTATTTACAAATTTAAGAGTTGGAATTAGGGTAGGAAATTTGATACTCAGGCATTTGCTTTCTATCTGGGCTACCACACCACCTAGTGGTGAATGTAATGAATTTCTCTATATGATACCACTGCTGTGAAAAAAGTTTATTTGATAGAAGACTCTAGAATTCCTATACAGAAACACAATTATTTTGTTTTGTGCTTTATAAATGTGGCATATATCTACTTCAAACTTAAAACAGTTCTCACCAAATGCTACATATTTTTAGTGGTTATGGAGATCATAGTTACAACCAAGATGAAGACAGAAACTCGGGAATGTGTAGAAAAACAGGAAAGAATATTTTAAATAGTGCAATACTAAAAGGATTTATGAATAAAATACACATAAATTAGTTAAACCCTGAAAGTCAAATATACTCATTTAAATTTTTTGTATCAATAGATACTAGCAAAATGAACATTTGTATTAGTACATTATCTTATTCATTTCCTTGGCCAATATTTATTTATTTAATTGTTCAATATGATTGATTAATATTTACTGGTTTACTAAAGAGACAAAAACAACAAACCTAATGTTACGCTATGGAGCTTAAACAGATGCATAGATAAATACATTATTATAGATCTTGAAAATTTCTGCAAATAAGATTTTGGGGTAATCTCTGATAGATTGATGAAATAGGGAAGTTTCAAAAGTACAGCTGAACCATGAAAAAAACAATACAATTAACAAGAACTAGAACACATATTTTGAAGTATTTCTATTTCCTAGGCAATGTATTACCAGATCTATCAGCTCTGTAGAGCTACATATAGAATTCCCAATTGCTTGTTCTTTATTGTTTTCTTTGGGCTATGCTATCTCTGGAATGATTGTTCATGTACTTTCCCCAAGATATTGTTTTGAGGTTTCCAATATGATGACTTTAGTAATTATCTTATTTAAGTAATTTTCATTATAAATATCTACTGGAGTTAGGTAATAGTGAAAGCTTAAAATATACTAAATGCCTAAAATGTACTAATTTTAAAAGTAAAATTGAAATTAGAGAAACAATAATGCTCTATCCCTTTATTGTAGATCTATAGTCTGTTCAGTGAGATCACTAAGGAAATAAAAGATGTATGAGCTCTTTCTCCTTTACCTCCTGCCCATTCTCTGTTCCTTCTTTGGAACTCTTACCAATTTAGATAAAATGAAGATTAACTCTACTTCTTAGAGCAAGGCCTGGCAAGCCATAATGTATATAGATCACCTGAGAATTTGTGAAATGTTGATTCTGATATGATGGATCTTGTGATTAACAGACCAAAAGGTTCTGCATGTTTTCAATGTCATTGAGGGATGATGTGACTGGTTCATGAACTAATTTGAGTAACAGTTTCTAAAAGACCCTATAATCCTCTCAGTATTACTCAAAGCCTCTATTTTAAAGGTTTAATTTTTCTTTGAAGCATCATCATATATATATTATAAAGATGAAAAATGTGCATGAATATAAATGGTCATATAAATGGTCAGGTGTTATATAATACTATCTTTTGTTTCCTGACTGTTCATGTAATTCTCTTTGGCAGATGTCTTATCATTGTGTCCTCATTCACCCTGTCACTGATCCATCTCTTACTTTGATTTTCTAATCTCTTAGATTCATGTCTTTCTCCTTATCCTCGTCACTACTGCCATCTTTAGAAGGTCTTTGTGGAGAGAATTTTTAAGAGAAAAGTGTACTCGTCTGGAATTTCACCCACTAAATGAATTCATTTTGCTCATATTAATCTCTTACTTTGAAACTTTAGGACTTGAATCGGGTCTTCATTTTTTCTACATTTCTTTATTTATTTCCAGGAATGTGATTTTGAGTATATAGTAGCGAGGCTGAAAATATGGATGGATAAATGAATCCAGTTAAATGTTAATCTTATTTCTACATTACTGCTATCTTCAAAGTTTAGAATAGATTAATTTAAAAGGAAACTACTGCAAACATTATTTGAGTTTAATGAAGTTTTAAAAGCTCTGTATTAAGATCTTGTTTCTAATTTAATTTTTTATATTTACTGGCAGAACTATTTACTGCTTCATAAGTTTGTGCAAGAATATTGACCTTTCTCAGCCTCAGTTTTGTCTTTTATAAACTTGAAAAAACAATGTCTATTTTATAGTTTTAAAACATTATATACAAAGAACATGACCTAGAGCTCATCATCATGTATGTGTGTTTGTGTATACATACATACATGGACATATATAATAGTCAATTGTAAAATGTGGGTGTCAATCTGATGAGAAAGGCAAATGGATTTGTGAGACCTGCTTGATACCTGTTTCATCTAAGAAGTTATACAGCTGAAAATACTATACCATCTCACTATATGTAATAATATACCAAAAGGAAATTACTGAAGAACAATGATTATAGATGTTTTTATTTTTCCTAGCTTTTGTGTTTTAACGAATTATTTTTTCTTTTCTTTTTGGCATTTTGCTACTAATTATAACCAGTTGTAAGTAACAACCACCACAAAATGGATACTGAGCTTAAGGAATGGTTAATATTTCTTTATGCCTAGCATGAATGATAACATTTTAACTGCTAATTAACTTTTAGATCAACACTTCTCACTTTTACACAAGAAATTGTAATGGACTGCTATTGGAATGGTATATGAATTACTAAAGTTATTTTCAAACTGTTCATGTAAACCACTAATCATACCTGAGACTTTCTGTCTTTGTTGCTAATTTTTTAAACAATATGATTTTTTTCCTATTGAATAGATCTGAGACTGGGGCACTTAAAAATGTCTTAGAAACATATAAAAACAGTTGTTGCTTTCATTGCTTTGGCAATTACAGCTTACTATAAATAACTGATACACTTTAGGTTGAACTCAAGAATAATTGAGAATGAAATCTCTAAATAACAAACAACAGACATACAAATATATCTATATCTATCACATATATCTGTTTTAGGTCATTTTGGTTACAAATAGCTATTAAAGATTTGGAAATAATATAGTTGATTAAATAGAAATTTTATTTGTGATCTTTAATAAAATATAATAAAATGATTTAGAGGTTCTCTAGGTGGACCATTCTTTTTAAGTCAGACAGCATGAAATAAAAATTTTCAAGTTTTTATTTAAAAGGAGAGAAACTACATATTCTATGAGTATATTTAAGGTTTGCCACTAATTATGGGGCAGTTTGTTCATTAACTAATCTAACAAACTTAGTTAACATCTTCTGTGCCCCAGTTTTTCAAGCTGATTGTGCAATCACGGATGCATATGTTTACTAATAGTGTATTGAACTTGATTTTTGGAGCACAAGGTCTTTTATCTATGTGATTATTATCATTCGTGTATCAATAAATGATTAATATAAAATGTATTTTTATATCATATGTTTGTAAAAATCTAGTCTAGGGTGCAGTAGAGAAAACATTGCTATCCCATAGGACTGTTTTAAATGTTAAATAAAAAGGAAAAATATTAGGAAACTCTTCCATTTCAACAATAGATGCTACTAATCAGAAAAGTTGTTACTTCTGTGCAGTAATGGAATGAAACTATAGAAATTGCTACATCCTAAATAACTAAAATTTAATTGTGTTGATTGAAAGCAGTTGGCTGAAAGAGTATGTTATTAAATCAGAAAGGTAATATAAATTATGATGCGGAGTAACATTGTTAATATATAACTGTGATTGTCAAATTTTCAGTTTTTAAGCCCTCCATTTTCACTATTACTGAGCAAGTTTTCCAATTATAGAAGTTATATTTGTTTGCATACAGATTTAACATGCGATGCATACTTTATTGTTATATAGAGGAATATTTTCTTTTGGAAAATTTATGAAAAACTATTTGCTTTAAAATTGCTTTAGATTATGAGTAGTTGAGATATTCCTAAAGTAATTATGAAAATAGAAACTCTACTTGAAGTTTTAAATATATTATTGCTTTTGCTACAAAGCAAAGAGCAAACTATATTCCTTCTTTATATTCCATGAAAATATGATTCTCCCATTGACTTTACCATCCAGGGATTTCTAAGATACTGTCAACCACAGATCATAGACTTTTTATGTGGTGTAATGTGATGTCTGGGGCAATAAAATATGAAATAAGTGGACTTGGTACAAAATCAGGGATTGAACTAAAAAATTATTATATTGTTGTTTTATGTATTTTATTTTTGAACTTGAATTTGGTAATGGGTGATTTCATATTTTGTTTTTCTATGTGGGGACCAAAAGAGACCAAATAGCTTTACACAAATTGAGTTGTTAATAAATATTAATTTCAACATACAGTTTTTTTCTTATATGAATTTTCTAAACATTTTCACAACATTAACATGGCTTATATTGTGTAATTAATAATGTTACTCACCCAAGTTTTCTTGAATTCTGTAGGTTACAACCATTACATTTCAAGATTTGCCAGGTTGTAGTCTCTCCACATTGGCGGAGTGTACAAATCTTCAATTTCTATCCCTTCGATGCTGTGGATTAACTTCTTTACACAGCCTGAATAACTGCAAAAAACTTAAGTTCATTGATGTACAGGTATGTCCCCTGTTTTAATAGTTATTTTGTGATAAAATATAAAATGGGTTTATGTTCACATTACAGAAGTAACTTGAAGAAATGATTACTAAAATAACCTGTAACAGATCTAGAGAGATCAAGGATGTATGTTTGTAAGGATAAGAAAAAGATGATTAGATGGTACATCCTGGAAATTACTTTTCTCTTTGTTTTTGCAGATGATACGGGGTTTTGTTTGGTTGTTTGCTTGTTTTTTGCTGCATAACAAAGGACTACCTTCGTAGCTGAAAACAACAGTCATCTTATTTTCTTATTCAATAGGTCATGAATTGAGACCAGGGATGGCTGGACATTTCTTCCATTTTATATTGTGTTGACTGGGACTCATGTAATTGTGGTCAGATGGAAGTTAGGTGGTGACTGTTTAAAATTCCTTCTCTTTAATGTGTGATGCCTTGACAGGGATGTCTGGGAAGTTGGAATCTCTCATAGTTATTTTGGGCTTCTTTTTTAGAGTGCTTAGATCTGCTTCCCTCATGATGGCTAATGTTTTATTGTAGAAGCCATATGTTCATGTCGGAGGAGAGTGTATGAATCTCTGAATACTGGAGTTATCAAAGTAACTATCACATTTACCCTCTGACTACTAATGATTAACCTCCTCCCACATGCAAAATACATTCATGTCCATCATTGTATCAATCTATGTCATCTGACCCAGGCTTGAAGCACAGGATTTTCTTATCTAAACCAGATCCAATTAGAGATGAAATTCCTCAGGTGCAATTCCTTGGGTGCATCCACTGAGGTGTAGTTCTTTCCTGAGAGATCTGCAAAATAAAATGAAAAGTTATCTACTTCCATTCAAACCCATATAAATGGTGAAGCAGTGCTTGCTTGACTACAATAGTAATTCCCATGCACGTCAGCAGAAACAGCAATGATAAAATATTCTCTCTTGTTCATTTAGGTTGTTCAAAATATTTTGTTATATTTCCTCTGTATTTTCAACATTTTTAAAAGAATATTAGTAAATAAATTCAAATTATTTGATTATTAGATTACTTAATATTTTCATCTAGATAGTAAAATAGTTTATAATTATCTTAGCAATTTGAGATTCATGTATTCATTTAGAGATTCTCATCCTTCCTCTTTTTGCAAGCTTTAAATATTTAATTAATGAGCCATTGAAACAAAATTTATTAAATTTGTTCTTTCTTTAAGGAAAACCATATTGAAACTATCAACTGTGAAAATTTGGAAAATCTCTGTGTTGTTCTTCTTAATAAAAATCAACTGAGTTCCTTTCATGGTTTGGATGGCTGCACTAATATTCAGAATCTTGAACTTTCACATAATAAAATCACTCGAATTGGTAAGAAAAATGGAATTTTAATACTTATTTGACATTTAAACTTTTATTCATTGTGATTATATTTTGTTTCACTCCTTTTTTAAGAACAAGCTACCATTACCAATTTATATGTTTTATTATGGTAACTTATTTAGTCTTATTTAATTTAGATTAGAAAAATAAAATTGTTTTTAATGTATATAAAAGAATATATTCTATCTCTAGCAAATGAGTGACTAGTCTCTTAGTATATTTCCTTCTCTGTTTCTTTTCATATAGGAACATTCCTTTAGTAGTGATCTTAGCTTCACTTGAGCATATAAACACCAATTTGGTGCTATGATATTTTTATGAATCCTGTGCTTTCCCACTTCTCAGAAATTGTTATAACTATTTCCTGGTAAACACTTTCATCACTACTCTCCATGATTGCACACATTTCTTGTACTGAACTTTCCCTCTTTAGCTAAAATTGCTCATACCACAGGAAAGAATTAATCTGATTGAATGTGCCTAAACTTCTGAGTCCCTCTACCACTATATCTTTATAATTATTTATCTTTTCCTTCCTACATCTTCTAATCCATGTAACTCAGCAACTAAAACATCTTTTTAAATATAAGATCAGTACTTCTATTTTCTACAACTATTCCTTTCACTCCCATCTGGGACCTTAGTTCATCATTTATCACCTTCATTGTCAAATTATTTCTATTGATGTGCCTCATCTTTCTCTTTGTTGTCAAGAGTTATGGTGGTGGTTTCATCTCTTACCACCCAAACTTCCTTTATCTACCCACTGAAATTCAACTTCAACTTACTTATACATTGTTTACAGTGTAATAATTCTAAAATAAAAATCTCATTGTGTTATTCACTACCTTGTTTAAAATCTCTTGTTAATTTTTATTGTTTAATGTCTTGGTATATTCTCAGGGGCTTTGGGTAGGGGCTTGATAATGGTTAATGAAGAATCAAAGATTGACAAAATGTCAAAACTTGATAAAATTTTTTATCTTGATAACAATACAAACAATACAAATAGCTTACATTTTGGGGGACCTAAAAGGAACCATCCAATTCCCCTCCTTCATACAATCATTAGGAATTTGATCAAGACTAAAATATTAAGGAATATGATGGAATCATATTGGGGAATAGAAATAAACACACTGTATCTTGATTCTTTTTCTCTGTAGGACATCTTGATATTACTTTTCTTTGTTTGCTTTTATTTATGTCTTTATGACTGTGGAAAATTTTAAACATTTATTAAAGTAGAATAATACACAGACATTCTGTATAACTATTACTTATATTCAATGTTTGCTTCATCCTTATGTTTTAATTTTTTAAAAAAACTATTTCCCAGAATCATGTATTTCCATACCCTCATATTTCAGAAAATAGTTTTTAATAATATGGTCTGTTGTTACTTAATACAATATATTATGACACCTAATAAAATTGAATGATTCCATGTATAAATCAATAATTCATAATCCAATTTTGCTATTTTTCTAAAGTACCTGGTTTATTTGAATAATAATGTGAACAATAACCACAATATTGCTTTTATATATGCCTTTGAACTCTCTTAATTTGTAGCAATCCTACTGCTTCTTTTTTCCAATCCATTGATTTTTTGCATAGCCTGCATTTTCTTATAGAATGTTTTGTATTTTGCCTTAGTACATTTACTTTCTTTTAGTATCAAAATTGTTTCACTATGCCCTGTATTTCCTGTAATGAAGTCAGCTCAAAAGAGCTGGTTAAATAAAAATTTGGCTATTTTTGCAGGAGTCCTTCTTAGGTAGTTTTCTGTGCTTCATATCTCATTAGATCAGCAGTCATACAGTGTTTGTTTACTTTATTGATGCTTACGATTGAACATGGGGCATAACTGATAATAACTCGTATTCTTCAATATAAAGTCCCCCATCAACCTTCCTTCTAAAGATTTCATTAATTGATTAATATGAATAAATTAATGTGATGGGGATATAGAAAGTGAGTTTTTTAATTTCATCATTTCCTCCAGAATTTTAAAGCAGAGATTCTTTAATTAGTTAGAATTTTGTGAAAATTGTTACTAGAGGAAAGGTTTAGATAAATGGAAATTATCTACCAATTAAGCAATTAGATTAGATTTTTGAATCTCAAAAGTGTAAAATCCTATCCTCCTTCTCCATCCTATAGTCATTAGGAAGTCTGATCAGATTAAATATCAGGGAGTGGGATGGGATTATATTGAGGAAGAGAAGCAATCCATGAATCTGTTTCTATCAATTTGCATTGACAAATTTTTAGAGTAAGATCTTAGTGGCTCTATTTACTTCCAGGGGTGTTATTTTTAGTTTTGTTTCTTTTACTTTGTCTCCCACCCCACTGCATTATTCTTATGAAATCCAATTTTTGGTTCAAAATATTTCAGTTAATTGTCTGATTATTCTTTATGGTATTGTAATTGTCCTGTGCAGTGAATTCAAATTGGACACACAAAACTGATATCTAATTCAAATTAACTTTTTAAACTTTATTGTTGTTCTCTCTCTCTTCTACTGTAATCCTTGGTTTATGGCAACAAATTAACCATTTGCTATGTCTTATCCATAAAATAGCTTCAAGACAACAATGCCAATGTTACTACTAATAGTAAAAATTACTAAATTAATTCTAAGCTTTCTTTGCATTTGTTTTTGTCCTTGCACTATGTCCCCCAAGGAAATGTGGTTAAATATCATTTGAAGTCTTTTAATTCATAATTTTGTTATGAATTTGATATTTAAAATTAGCTTGCTTTTCCCATTTGTTAAAAAGGCATACTCAAAGAGATTATGTCTGTGTCCTCTTCATTCTGTTCTCCCATTTTCTTTTATTTGTGGATATTTTGTATATTTCATATTGCATATATTTACCCTTTAACATGTATATCTTTGCATATATACCATTTGTGTATGATACATATTATATTACCCGTATCTAAGAAAACATGGATTGTGCTCATAGTTCACAATATATGGCATATTTTGAATACTGTTTTCTGTTGTGTGTGTGTGTGTGTTTCACTTAACAACTTATTATAGTGTTTCTAATACTTTTTCCATGGCTGCATACTATTTAATCATGTGCATGCACTGGAGTTTATGCCATTGGCACATTGATGAATGAATATTGGATGTTTTCCATCTACATTGCCACTGTGAATATCCCGACCCATAATTTCATACTTGATTAGATATATCTTCAAGTTATTTGCTATAATTTGTATTATTGAGCCAAGGATATCTGTAATTTATGAAAATAATGCCAGAGTTCTTTACTATATGTAGCACCATTTTGCATTTCTATCACTAATATTTATAATATCAGCTTTTTCTCTTCTTTCTACCTATTGTTTTTTCCTATTTTTTTTGAGTTAAGTATTTAATTCAGTTATTTTAATCATTTTTCAAGTTTGTTGACATGCATGTTTAATCTATAAATTTTTCTGTAAGCAATACTTAGTCTATAACTTTTGATATGTACATATTTTCATCAGTTCTCTAATGTCTAATGTTCATTAGTTCTCTAAGGTTTAAATTAGAAATGTACATTTTCGAAAATAAAATTTTTTAATATTCTGTAATGCGTTCATTTACTTATGTTTCTGTGCCACCTGCTTTGGTACCACTCATGATTTCTCCCAAATAGAAATAATAATACTTTTTATAAAATTTTTTATGTTAAAATCTTTGTGTAAAATACATATAAAAATAATTTTGTTTTTGGAATGAGTATAAGTGCATTGATAATATATGTTACTATATTGAATCACACTAAAACAAACTTTTTAAAAAAAGAAAAAGGCTCTTTGCCAGGCACGGTGGCATATGCCTTTAATCCCAGCAGCTCAGGAGGCTGAGGCAGAAGGATCCTGAGTTCAAAGCCATCCTCAGCAACTTAGCAAGGCCCTAAGCAATTCAGTGAGATCCTGTCTCTAAAAAAAAAATATTTAAAAAAGGACTAGGGATGTGGCTCAGTGGTTAAGTAATGCTGGGTTTAAACCCCTGTACAAAAAGTAAAATAAAATGAAAATGAGAAAAGAAAAAATAAAGGCTCTTTGTAAGGAAAAAAGAAGAGAAAAAGAAAAAGGTATCAATTCCCATCTTCATTTGCCAGCACCCGTATATAGGAATTTTTTTAAGTAGTGGATTTCCTGGGATAGGATATCTACAATATATATGTGAAAACTGCCATGGTAGTAATTGATGTACCTGAGGTAACTGTGTGTAGTACAAAGCAAATAAGTTAACAGACTTCTTTGCAGTCTATTGAGTATAGTGAAAACACTGTATTTATTGAATGTTGGGGAAACAAACATGAGAAAGTGGATTTTCTGAAGACCATTTGAAGTTCGTTTTTCATTTTTAGGAAACGCTTAGAGATTCTGATTGAGTGAAAAGCATAGATTTTTTATTGATGTATTTTGTAGTGATGTATTGATGCTAAGAACTATCATGAAGAAGGGGCACAAGGATAAGTACGTATTTATAAGTTAATAAGTTATTATCCCATGCTGTATTTCTTTGGGAGGTAAAATAAAATTACAGGCAATACTATTTTACACTTGTTGAGAATTTGTTAATTCTCACTACATTATAATTGTTGCTTTAGTTAATGTGTAGTGTTATCTTTAATTGCTCTTTGAATGATATTTTATTTAATTGATTTTCTTTGAATTTATGATAATATGAATAGTTACAGTTAATTGCTTTAAGGCAGTTCATTTTAAATCAGAAATAAGTAGAAATTAGACTATGGAGTTGTGGAATACAATGTAAATTTTTTCCTTATTAATCTCAAATAAGAAACTTTCTTTTTTATAAAACTAAAGGTTTAAATTTTATTTCTATAAATTAAAAGTTACCAATTTGCTATTATTACTTAATATTTAAAACCATTGCATATTGTGCAATGGTTTTCAATCCCTTTGAAAAGGGATTATTAGTCATAATTGAAATATAGTTTATAAGTTGAAATATAATATAACTTAAAATAGAGGTTCTAAAATACAAAGATATTAAAGTACAGATTTTCTAGCCAATGAAGTAAAGAAACATATCAGAGTACATGCTTTCATACAAATGGTGTAATAATATAAAGAATAGTATTTAAATTTTTGTCATTGCTTTGATTTAGAACCAAGTTTTTGATTATAGAACATATTGACATGGCCTGGAGTTGTTTGTGCATATTTTGAATATACAACTTCTAGCTTTAGCTCAAGGTCACTTTAGAGTGATGATTTAAAGATAGATTTATTTTAATAAGACAAGAAATTTTACTACACCTATTTTGTTAAAATTTGTTTTATTTTTCTTGAAGTTATATTTTATAACTTAGTATTTGAGTAAAAGGCATTTTAAGGTTTGTTATGATACCATTGTCATATTTCATTCTTTCTTTTGCCTGAAATTTCCCATAAATAAACTTAAAATAAAATTGGTAAAACTTTACTTTCTACATGTAATTTGAACAAATAATACTTGAATGGATTTTGTTACATTGTTAAATTTTATAAAATTGAGCCACAGGAAATTTTTTTCTATTTTGAATTAGTATACTTGTGAATTATTTCTTTTAAGAATAGCTAAAGCAAATAAGAAAGAGATAATTTACAATTTATGATCTAGTTTTCTTCATTTTTCCAATTTTCATGTTGATTTTATTGACTTCATAGCAGAAAACGCTTGAAACTAAATTAATTTTGAAAAAAATTGTATAACAAAATTTGTTTTATAAATTTTATTTACATAAAATATATATAACAGTATAATATAATTAATGATAATGTTTTTACCACTAGGCTTTTGTTTTAACTGCTTTATGTATTTAATTAATTTGCTTTTAAAAATGTATTGTTGCTGTATACATACACATATTATACATGATCTTGGAATTCATTGTCATATATTCATATGCACATGTAACAATACTTTCTCTTTCCTTCTTTTCTACCTTAAACCTGATATCCATCCTCTGCTGTACTAGTCTTCCTTTCCTTTTAAGGATTTTTAAAAAATTTTTAATCTCTAGTTTATGCATAGAAGAGAAAACATAAAATCCTTGACTTTCTGAATCCTGCTTATTTCACTTAACAGTTTAATTCACTTTCTGGCAGATGTTATCATTTTGTTCTTCTTATGGCTGAGTAAAATTCCATTTGTATATAAAACAAATTTTTTTTAAGCATTCATCTGTTGACAGACACTTAGGCTGGCTCTGTAACTTGGCTGGGTCTTCTCCATTGTTGTAAACATGGGTATGCATGTATGGTTGTAGTATGCAGACTTTGTTTCTTTGGGATAAATATTGAGGAGTAGTATAGCTGAGTCATATAGTGGTTTCATGCCTAGTCGTTTGAGGAACCTCCATATTGATTTGCTTTGTGACTGTACTTTTACAAATCTCAACTTCAGTGTTCTCCCTGGTGTCCACATTCTCTTCAGCACTTTTATTATTTGTATTTTTGATGAATGCAGTTCTAACTCAAGTGAAATGAAATCTCAGTATAATTTTGGTTTGCATTTTCCTGATTGGTAAAGATGTTGAATAATTTTAATTTATTTTTTGGCCATTTGTATTTCTTTTAAGAAGTGCTTTTTTCAGCTCATTTGATCATTTATTGGCTGCATTATTTTTATGTTAAGTTTTTGAGTTTTTTTTTTAATATATTCTGGGTATTAATCCTTTGTCAGAAAATAGCTGACAAAGACTTTTTCCAACTTTGTAAGCTCTCTCCTCATGCGCTTGTTTACTTTGCTATGTAAAATTCAGTGTATTAAATAGATTAATATGTATTATGTATTAATTAGATGAATATGTATTAATTATTATTATTTATACGTATTAATTCTGCCTGTCCGTGAACATGGCAGGTCTTTCTGTCTTCTAGTGCTTTTTTTTTTCTCAGTGTTGCATAATTTTCACTGAATTTTACATAGCAAAGTAATTTGATTTTTAATTTGATGTAATCCTGTTTGTTAATTCTTATATTATTACCTGAGATGCAGAAGTCCTTTGAGGAAGTTGTTGCCTATACCTGTATGTTGGAGTGTGGTCCCTAGGTTTCCTTGCAGCAGTTGCAAAATTGTAATTTGTAGGTCTTGGATCCACTTAGATTGTTTTTTGTGTGGGGTGGAAGATATGAATCTAGTTTCATTCTTCTACACATGGATATACACTTTCCCCAGCACAATTTTTTAAAAAGACTACCTTTTCTTCAACATGTTTTTGGTACCTTTGTCAAAGATCAGGTGACTTTGTGTGGGTTTGATGAACCTCCATCTGTTGTCTTCTATTCTACTCCTTTGGTTCATGTGTCTGTATTTGGTCTTGTTTTTAGGTTGCTAACATACTGCTTTTATCATATTACAGCTAGCTCTGTAGTATAACTTGAAATCAGGTATTGTGATACCTCCAGCTTTGCTCTTTTTGCTCAGAATTGCTTTAGATGTTCTAGGTCTTCTGTTCTTCCATATAAATTTTAGGAGTATTTTTACCTAGTTCTGTGGAAAATGTCATTGGTATATTGCTAGGGATTGAACTGAATCTATAGATCACTTTTGGTATTATTACCATTTAATTTAGTATTAACTCTGCCTATCTGTGAATATGGCAGGTCTTTTGGTCTTCTAGTTTTTGTTTTTTTCCTTAGTGTTGCATAATTTTCACTGAAGAAGTGTTTCACCTATTTGATTATATTTATTCCTAGGTATTTTGGGTATTTTTTGAGGCTCTTTTGAATCTAGATGTTTTCCTGATTTCTTTTCAGTGGATTCATTATTGGCATATAAAAAAGCTAGTGATTTTGTATATTGATTTGTATCCTGCTACTCTTCTTAATTTATCGGCTCTACCAGTCTTGTGGTGTTTTTTGGATCTTCTTTGTATAGGATCATGTTACCTGCAAACAGTGTTTATTTGACATCTTCCTTTTCTGATTATATCTATTTTATTTCCTTCTCTTGCCTAATTTCTTTAGCTAAAATTTAAAGGACCGAATTGAATAACAATGGTGTAAGTGGACATCCTTGTCTTTAGAAGAAATGCTTTGTTTTTCCACATTCAGTATGATGTTGACTTTAGGTTTGTCATATATAGCCTTGATGATAGTGAGGTAAATTATTTCTTTCTGGTTTCTTCAGTGTTGTTAACATGAATCACGGTACTGGATTTTGTTGAAAGTTTTTCTCTGTCTATTGAGATGATCATATGATTTTTTCCTTTGGTTCTAATTTTGTGGTGAATTATTAATTATTGATTTGAATGTTGAACACAACATATTTATTTATTACAACATGCATCCCTGTAATAAAACCAACTGGATTATTATGTAAAATCTTCTTAATGTGTTGTTGAATACAATTCACTAATATTTTATCAAGGATTTTTGCACCTATGCTCATCAGGGATATTGGTTTATAGTTTTCTTTCTTTGATATGTCCTTATCTGGTTTAGGTATGAGTGTGATACTAGCTTCATAGAATGAACTTGGAAGTGTCCCTCAGTTTCTGTGCAAAAAATTGAGGAGCACTGGCATTAGTTTGGTAGGGTCTGGTAGAATTCAGCTGAGAATTCATCTGGTCCTGGGCTTTCCTTTGCTGGGAGCCTTTCATAGTTACTTCAATATTATTGGCTTTTACTCATCTGTTTTCTATGTCCTCTTTTCTTCCTGAAATAATTAGAAAGATCTTAGGTAAACAACCTAAGGATTCATCTCAATGTTTAAGAACAAATCAATTTGGAAGCCAGTAGAAGGAAAGAAATAATAGATGACTGCTGGAATGAATGAGGTAGAGAATAAAATCAATACAAAGATCAGTGTGCCAAGGAGGTGGTTCTTTGAAAAGATAGACAAGATTGATAAACCCTTAGCCAAACTAATCAACCTAAAGAAAGAGAAGACCTAAAAATAATAAAATTGGACATGAAAAAGTAGTAGTCAGTAATGACCCTCTGGGTTTCAGTAGTATTATTATAGACATTACTGAAATTCAGAAGATCATTGGGACTATTTTGAAAACTTATATTGCAACAAATAGGAAAATATAGACAAGATGGACAAATTTCTACACACATATAAACTCTATAATTTATGAACTTTTACAATTAATGCCATGAATTAGGTTCAAATCAGTCTCCCTCGCCCCACTCCCCGTAGAATATTGAAGTATAAAAAGTTTTTAAAAATTGCCTAAAATTTCTCTGCTGATAAGTGGTATCATCAGGATTTTAAAAATCAGCAGTCTACCCCTACTTCCTAATATTTATTTGCCTCATTCTTATGCCACTTCAATTAAGTATATAGTTAATAATACACTTTTTTGTCATTTATGTACTATAGTAAAGCTTTCTTGCTGAACAAATGCAATGATTTGGGGGTTTATTCATGAATAAAGTTGCTAACAAACAAATTTACTAAGCACTGGAATACAAAGCACTGGAATTTTGCTGGGGATGCAGCCTTGAGCAAATAACTGACCTGACTTAGTTACTAAGTATGTATCCCAGTGATAGGTGTGTGTGTATGTGTGTATTTGAGTGAATTGTTATATTTATATTGTTGACTGAGTAACAATGAAAATATTTATGATGTTAATATACAAGTGCAAATAATTGTGTCTTTTCATTCTTGACGCTTCTGTCTCTGCTACTTTAGGAAAACTTTAATCTGGAAAAAAAATTTAATTTCAGCAACTGGTTTATAAATTTCAGATAATATATTCCTAGAAAATATCTATATTAATAGGTAGGGATACTAAAATGTTTTTGTTCCTTTACTTCCCAGATAATATTGCTTTCTGGAAAAGTGAACTATTATTTTATAAACATGAAAGATATTGAAATAATTCAACATTTTCAAGTAAGCCTGATTTCTCTGTCATGGCATATTAGGGGAAACGTGCCAAGCTTAATTTTTGCTCCTGATTTTTGTTTTGTTTTGTTTTTTTTGTATCATTGAGGGAAAAAAAACAAATACAGCAAAATCAAAACTCTATATTTTGCTTGTAGAAATGTTTTTCACTATTATGTATTTAGTGAATTTGGGTGAGTCCACTAGATGGTGCTACCTTACTTTTTGGAATAAACATGATGCCTAGTGTAAAACTAAAAGAATTTTACAGATCTGCCAGTTCTTTCGTTTACAGATGAAAAAGCCAACCCACATAGTTTTCATCAAACTTAAGACAGAGTTGTGGCTAGAATCCAGTTTTCCTGATTCCTGTTTCATGTCTATTTTCATGCAATACATAATCCCAAAACACTTTTGAACTGAAATTAAAACTCTTAATGCAACTCAGCTAATTTTTGCACTTGAATGAAGAAGTTTCAGACATAACAATTAGTGAGCAGCTAAAGGAGGTGGACCTCTACCAAACATTTATTTAGTGAAAACCTCCAACCTGTTTCAACATCTTTAGTTTTGCTGTTCCTTACAGAATTTTCTTCCCTGTGGCAGAAGGGCTTTATTAAATCATTATTTAATGCTTTGAGAATATTTCTTTGATATGGACATTTAAACAAGTTACACCAAATATTATTTTACCATGGATTGAGGCCCTGTGAGAAGTAAACATACCTGGATTAAGTTTTATTCATGGGACCTAGGAAGCTTTAAAGGAACTTCCAAAAGTATTTATTTATGCCGTAAACTGAAGAATATTTAAGCAACCCATCATATTTATTGTTATATTTAACTCTTTGAAAAAGTCATTTGAATATTTTTGTGGGTATTTTTTGTTTTGATTTAGATAGGGAAGTGGATGAAATATAAGTTATTTTGACTGAAAAAGAACAGTTTTCTTAGAGATGTTGAGGAATTAATGACAAGGCAAGCCTTGCTAAATAAGTCTGTTTTGCTTAGTTCTCATCCTTTATTTGGCAGCAAAGAATTTGTAGGGATAAAAGAGGAAGGGTCTAAACTAACTTTAACTTCCTTCCTATTTAGTTTCCTGCTTTTGATCCAAATGTATTTACTGGATCCAATTAGTGTTTAATCAGTTTTGCATAGGATTTTGATGCTTACTAATATCCTATTCCTCTCCAAAATATAGGACATAGGTCTGCTTTCTCTGAAGGCTTGTTTGGCCACCAGAGATTTTGCAGGTTTTGAATTCCTTGTTTAATTATTTTAGAGAACAATAATAGCTATTGTTTTTGTTACAGGTCACATTAAAGGGCTGTTGAGAAGGCTTTAAAATTCTCTCAAAAACATGAAATGTCCCTCATGCTACAAATAAACAAAGGCCCAGAGAATCTTCTTGTCTATATTCACACAGCTGATTCTGGAATAGTCCTGTTTTATTGAAACCCAGAACTGCGGAAATTAGAGCTTTTTCATTTCTTCTTCTGTCCTGTTGCTTGTGATATACTGTGGTTCTGTTATTAGCATAATCATGAAGAAAAAGTTAAATGGTTTTCATGCTGAGTGCCTATCAGTCTCTTAATTCCTGTGTCTGAAGTTTTTTGCTTCAGATATTTATGAGGCTTAACTATTTGGTGTATGCAAATTAATGTGTTCTGTGTTTCTGTAGAATTGACCGATTTTATCATTTTAATTGTCTCTTTTTATCTACAGTTAAGTTTTCTGCTTTAGTAAACCATGTCTGATATAACCAAACCAGCTTTCTTTCTTTTGAATTTTGTTATACACTCTTAAAAATTATTGAGGAAGAATGGGGATGTGTCCCTGAGTTCAATCTCTGGTAACCCCTCCAAAAAAAATGTTGAGGACTTCTCACATAGTTTATGTATATCTTTATTGACAGTATCAGAAAAAATACAGAAAAATTTTAAGCTTTCATTTATTGATTTAGAATTTAAAAGTTTAATACATAACTTTTTTCTAAACAAAATAATGTAATGAGTTGAGGGGCATTGTCCACATATTTCTATGTACCATTAATATCAGACTTAACACAAGGCAGTTGGATTCTCATGTTTTCCTCAGGATTCTTCAATTTGCTACATTTTAAGATCCTATGGTCCCTGAAAACTTTGCTGTGCTCTCTTGAGCAAATGGGAAGAGGAAAAGGCAAATAACACATAAGGATTATTATTTTTAAAATAGTTTTAACCTTATGAAACCTTTGGGAGTACCTTTGGGGGTCTCTGGACCATACTTTGTGAATCACTGGTTTAGTGTTCACATGATATATCCTTTTTTTTTCTCCTGAGAGTGCTCAATTTTCTTTCTTTTTAATTGACACATAGCATACATGTTAGTATGAAAATTTAGTACAGGTATATAATGCGTAATGATCACTCAGCACATTTAGTATTTCCATCTCCTTAAATATTTGTCATTTCTTTGTATCCAGTGCCTTTGAACTGTTCTAATTCTTTGAAAAATAGTTTTTTTATACACCAAATTTACCCTTTTGTGCTACATAACTCTACTATTTTTTCCTTGTTTTTAGCTGTATTTTGGTACCTATTATTCAACCAGTCTCTATTTATTCCCACTTGCTTTCACCCCTCCAAGTTTTGATTTGTTTTTATTTTTATGTGGTGCTGGGGATCAAACCCAGTGCCTCATATATAGTAGACAAGTGTTCTACCACTGAGCCACAACCCAGGCCCCCCAAGTTTATAATAATTACTATTCTCCTCTCCTCTTTTATGAAATTAACATTTTTTAGCTTCTGCATATGAATAAGAATACATAGTATTTGTCCTGAGCCTGGCTTACATCACTTGATATACTAATGATCTCCAGTTCCATCCATTTTGCTGCAAATGATAGAGTATAATTGCTTTTTAATTACTGAATAATATTCCATTGTGTATATATGCATCGCATTTCCTTTATCCATCTGTCAATGCATACCTTCTTTTATTTCATATCTTGGCTAAGTGAATGGTGCTTCAGTAAACATGGAAGTCAGTTATTTCTGTGGTATGTTTATTTCATTTCCTTTGAATATATACCTAGAAGTGGAATATTTGGATCATACAGTAATTCTATTTTCAGTTTTTTGAGGAATGTTTGCACTCTTCTCCATAGTGACTATACTGAAATTAGTACATTTTTGAAAATATATTGTTTCCAATAAGAGCATATGAGAGTTCTCTTTTTTCCACATCCTCACCAGTACTTGTTATTTTTTAAATTCTGATAATAGCCATTTTGACTAGGATGAGATGATGTCTTGTTTTGATTTACATTCTTTGATGACTAGTGATATTGAGCATTTTTTCATATATGTGTTAGCCATTTCTTTGTCTTCTCTTGAGAAATGCTTATTCAGATCACTCACCCTTTTATAATTGTTTCTATACTGGGAATTGAACATAGGGCTCATGCTTGCGAGGGAAGTGCTCTACCACTGAGCTACATCTGCAGCCCATTTGCCCATATTTTTAATTTTTTTTATTCATATATGACAGCGGAATGCATTACAATTCTTATTACACATATAGAGCACAATTTTTCATATCTCTGGTTGTATACACAGTATAAGCACACCAACTTTTGTCTTCATACATGTACTTTGGATAAAAATGATCATCACATTCCACCATCGTTAATAATCCCATGCCCCCTCCCCTCATCTCCAACCCCTCTGTCCTATTTAGAGTTTGTCTATTCCTCCCATGCTCCCGCTCCCTATCCCACTATGAATTAGCCTCCTTATATCAAAGAAAACATTTGGCATTTGGTTTTGGGGGACTAGCTAATTTCACTTAGCATTATGTTCTCTAACTCCATTCATTTACCTGCAAATACCATGATTTTATTCTTTTTTATTGCTGAGTAATATTCCATTGTGTATATGCCACTTTTTTTTTTTTAAATCCATTCATCTATTGAAGGGCATCTAGTTTGGTTCCACAATTTAGCTATTTTGAATTGTGCTGCTGTAAACATTGATGTGGATGTATCCCTGTAGTATGCTAATTTTAAGTCTTTTGGGTATAGACCGAGGAGAGGGATAGCTGGGTCAAATGGCAGTTCCATTCCCAATTTTCCAAGAATCTCCATACTGCTTTCCATATTGGCTGCTCTTATTTACAGCCCCACCAGCAGTGTATGATTGTACCTTTTTCCCCACATCCTCGACAACACTTATTTTTGTTTGTCTTCATAATAGCTGCCATTCTGACTGGAGTGACATGAAATCTTAGAGTGGTTTTGATTTGCATTTCTCTAATTGCTAGTGATGATGAACATTTTTTCGTGTGTTTTTTGATGGATTGCACATCATCTTCTGAAAAGTGTCTCTTCAGGTCCTTGGCCCATTTATTGATTGGGTTATTTGGTGTTTTTTTTTTTTTTTTTTTTTTTTTGGTGTTTAGCTTTTTGAGTTCTTTATATACCCTAGAGATTAGTGCTGTATCTGATGTGTGAGGGGTAAAGATTTGCTCCCAAGACGTAGGTTATCTATTCACCTCCCAGATTGTTTCTTTTGCTGAGAAGAAACTTTTTAGTTTGAGTCAATCCCATTTATTGATTGTTGAGTTTAAAATTTTGTGCTTCAAGTGTCTTATTAAAGAAGTTGGGGCCTAATCCCACATAATGGAGATTAGGGGCTCCTTTTTATTCTAGTAGACACAGGGTCTCTGGTTTTATTCCTAAGTCCTTGATCCATTTTGAGTTGAGTTTTGTGCATGGTGAGAGATAGGGGTTTAATTTCATTTTGTTGCATATGGATTTCCATTTTTCCTAGCACCATTTGTTGAAGAGGCTATCTTTTCTCCAGTGCATGTTCTTGGAACCTTTGTCTAATATAAGATAATTCTAGTTTTGTGGGTTAGTCTCTGTGTTCTCTATTCTGTACCATTGGTCTACCAGCCTGTTTTGGTGCCAATACCATGCTGTTTTTGTTACTGTTGCTCTGTTGTATAGTTTGAGGTCTGGTATAGCGATGCTACCTGCTTTACTTTTCCTGCTAAGGATTGCTGTATAGCTATTCTGGGTTTATTATTTTTTCAGATAAATTTCATGATTTCTTTTTTTATTTCTATGAGGAATGTCATTGGAATTTTGATCGGAATTGCATTAAATATGTATAGTGCTTTTGGAAGTATGGTCATTTTGATAATATTAATTCTGCCTATCCACGAGCAAGGTAGATATTTCCATCTTCTAAGGTCTTCTTTGATTTCTTTCTTTAGGGTTCTGTAATTTTCATTAGATCTATAGATCTTTCACCTCTTTTGTTTAGTTGATTCCCAAGGTTTTTTTTTTTTGTTGTTGTTGTTTTGAGGCTCTTGAAAATGGGGTGATTGTCCTCATTTCCCTTTCTGTGGATTTGTAATTGATATAAAGAAATGCCTTTGGGTGTTGATTTTATATCCTGCTACTTTGCTGAATTCATTTACTAGTTCTAAAAGTTTTCTGGTGGAACTTTTAAGGTCTTCTAGGTATAGAATCATATCATCAGCAAACAGTGCCAATTTGAGTTCTTCTTTTCCTATGTGTATCCCTTTAATTTCTTTCATCTGTCTAATTGCTCTGGCCAGTGTTTCAAAACCTATGTTAAATAGAAGTGGTGAAAGAGGGCATCCCTTTCTTTTTCCAGTTTTTACAGGGAGTGCCTTCCATTTTTCTCCATTTAGAATGATGTTTGCTTGGGGTTTAGATAGATAGCTTTTATAATGTTGAGATATGTTTCTGTTATCCCTAGTTTTTGTGCTTTATTTTGTCAAATGCTTTTGCTGCATCTATTGAGATGATCATATGATTCTTATCGTTAAGTCTATTGATGTGATGAATTACATTTATTGATTTCTGTATGTTGAACCAACCTTGAATCCCTGGGATGAATCCCACTTGATTGTGGTGCAGGATCTTTTTGATATGTTTTTGTATTCTATTTGCCAGAATTTTATTAAGAATTTTTGCATCTATGTTCATTAGAGATATTGGTCTGAAGTTTTCTTTCTTTGATATGTCTTTGCCTGGCTTTAGAATCAGAGTGATATTGGCCTCATAGAATGAGTTTGGAAGTGCTGCCTCTTTTTGTATTTCCTGAAATAAATTGGAGAACATTGGTATTAGTTCTTCTTTAAAGGTCTTGTAGAACTCATCATTGTATCCATCCGGTCCTTGGCTTTTCTTGGTTAGTACACTTTTAATAGTGTCTGCTATTTCATCACTTGAAATTGATCTGTTTAAATTGTGTATATCATCTTGATTCAATTTGGGCAAATTATATGACTCTAGAAATTTTTTGATGCCTTCAATATTTTCTATTTTATTGGAGTACAAGTTTTCAAAATAATTTCTAATTATCTTCTGATTTCTGTAGTGTCTGTTGTGATATTTCCTTTTTCATCACGTATGTTAGTGATTTGAATTTTCTCTCTCCTTCTCTTCGTTAGCATGGCTAAGAATCTGTCAATTTTATTTATTTTTTCAAAGAACCAACTTTTTGTTCTGTCAGTGTTTTCAATTGTTTCTTTTGTTTCCATTTCATTGATTTCAGCTCTGATTTTAACTATTTGCTGTCTTCTGCTGCTTTTGGTGTTGATTTGTTCTTCTTTTTGTAGGACTTTGAGATGTAAAGTCATTTATTTGTTGACTTTTTCTTCTTTTAAAGAATGAACTCCATGCAATGAACTTTTCTCTTAGAACTGCTTTCATAGTGTCCCAGAGATTTCAATATGCTATGTGTTCTCATTCACCTCTAAAATTTTTTAAATCTCCTACTTGATGTTCTCTGTAACCCATTGTTCATTCAGTAGCATATTATTTAGTCTCCAGGTGTTGGAGTGGATTTTATTTCTTATTTTATCATTGATTTCTAATTTTATTCCATTATGATCTGATAGAATGCAGGGTAGTATCTCTACTTTTTTATATTTTCTAACAGATGCTTTGTGGCATATTATATGGTCTATTTTATGTGCTATTGAGAAGAAAGTATATTCTCTTGTTGAATGATGGAATATTTTATATATGTCAGTTAAGTCTAAGTTATTGATTGTATTATTGAGTTCTGTAGTTTCTTTGTTTAGCTTTTGTTTGGAAGATCTATCTAGTGATGAAAGAGGTGTGTTAAAGTCACCCAAAATTATTGTGTTGTGGTCTCTTTGACTCTTGAACTTGAGAAGAGTTTGTTTGATGAACATAGTTGCTCCATTGTTTGGGGCATATATATTTATAATTGCTAAGTCTTGTTGGTATATGGTGTTCTTGAGCAGTATGTAGTGTCCTTCTTTATCCTTTGGATTGACTTTAGTTTGAAGTCTACTTTACTTGATATGAGGATGGAAACCCCTGCTTGCTTCCACAGTCCATGTGAGTGGTATGATTTTTCCCAACCCTTCACCTTCAGTCTGTGAATGTCTTTCTATGAAATGAGTCTCTTGGAGGCAGCATATTGTTGGGTCTTGATTGGTGACTTTAGTCCATTAACATTCAGGGTTACTATTGAGACATGATTTGTATTCCCAGCCATTTTTGTTTATTTTTTGTATTTAACATGACTTGGTTTCTCCTCTGATTAGGGTTTCTTTTAGTGTAATCCCTCCCTCTGCTGATTTTCATCATTGTTTTTCATTTCTTATTGGAATATTTTGCTGAGGATATTCTGTAGTGCAGGCTTTCTAGTTGTAAATTCTTTTGTTTATCCTTGAAGGTTTTTATTTCATCATCACTTCTAAAGCTTAGTTTTGCTGGATATAAGATTCTTGGTTGGCATCCATTTTGTTTTTCAGAGCTTGGTATATGTTGTTTTATGATCTCCTATCTTTGAGGGTCTGGGTTGAAAATCTGCTGTGATATGAATTGGTCTTCCCCTATATATCTGATTCCTCTCTCTTGCAACTTTTAAGATTCTATCCTTATTCTGTATGCTAGGCATCTTCATCATAATGTATCTTGGTGTAGACCTGTTGTAATTTTGTACATTTGGTGTCCTGTAAGCCTCTTTTTTTTTCTAATTCATTCTTCATGCTTGGGAAATTTTCTGATATTATCCCTTTGAAGAGATTGTGCATTCCTTTAGTTTGAAACTCTGTGCCTTCCTCTGTCCCAATGACTCTTAGATTTGTTCTTTTGATGCTGTCCCATAATTTTTGGATGTTCTGTTCATGGTTTCTAACTTTCTTCACTGTGTGATCAACTTTATTTTCCAGATTGTATACTTTGTCTTCATTATCTGACATTCTTTCTTCCAAGTGATCTAGGCTGTTGGTTATGCTTTCTATTGAGTTTTTTTTTTATTTGATTTATTGTATCCTTTGTTTCAAGGATTTCTGACTATTTTTTTCAGGGTCTCTCTCTCTCTCTCTCTCTCTATTGAAGTAATCTTTTGCTACCTATATTGCTCTCTTATCTCATTGTTGGAGTGATCAACTTTTGCCTGTATTTGCTCATATAGTTCATTTTTTAATTCACTGATCATTTTAATTATGAACCTTCTCAACTCTTTCTCTAACATTTCATCAACTTTGCTGTCCATGGGTTCTGTTATTATAGTGTCCTGGTTTGTTTGGGGCACTTTCTTCCCTTGTTTTTTTATGTTGTCAATGTGCCTTCCTTTCTTGCAGTGTGAATCTGAACTATTAGTTTCTTCCTTATATTCTTGTAGTACCTGTGCAGATTGTACCTCACCTTGATGTTGGGCTTCCAGACCCTGATGGTGTCCCTCAATAAATGCTACTGCATCCTTCGTCTGGGACCTGTGTAAGTTGGAGTGGGTAGATTTAGGCTGCTGGGCTTGACCTCCCCTGGTAGTCTGCTGGTTGGAAGGGACTGTCCTGCACCAGAGGGTAGGCTCTGGTGGTATATGCCCCGAATGGGGAGGGGTGAACCTGGCCTGCTGAGAGCCTGGATCCCATGTGGGCCTGTGGCTTGACCTCCCTCGGTAGTCTGCTGGTCGGAAGGGGCGGTCCTGTGCCAAAGGCTAGCCTCTGGTGGTGTCTGCTCAATGGGGAAAGTGGTGGACCAGGCCTGCTGTGCTTGAGCCAGTATGGGTGGATCTGGGCCACTGGGCTTGACCTCCTGTGGTAGTCTCCTGGCTGGAAGGGCCATTTGCCTATTTTTAATCAGATTATTTCTTTTTCTGTCATTGAATTTTTCTAGTTACTTATATATCCATGATATTAATTGCTTGTCAGATGAATGGTTTACAAATACTCTCTCCCTTTCTGTGGATGTCTGTTCACTATTTATTGTTTCCTGTGCTATGCAGAAGCTTCTTAGTTTGATATAAACTTGAATGTCTGCTTTCGCTTTTGTGACTGCCCTTTTGAGATGTTACCCAATAAGTATTTTACAATACCAATATTTGGAAATATTTCTCCATTCTTTTCTAGTAATTTCATAGTTTCTTGTCATCCATTTAGGTCTTTGATCTATTTTGAGTTGATTTTGTACATAGTTAAAGATAAACATCCAGTTTCATTCTTCTGCATAAGTATATTTAGTTTTCCAAGCACCATTTATTAAAGAAGATTTTTTTTTCTCCAATATATGTCTGTGACTTTGTCAAGAATCAGTTAGCTGTAAATATATGGACTTATTTCTGGGTTATCTATTTTGTCCTATTGGTCTCTGTGTTAGTTTTGTTACTACCATACTAACTTGGTTCCCCAGCCCTGTAGTAGGTCTTGAAATCAGATATTATGGTACCTCTCTAACTTTGGTCTTTTAACTCAAGATTGCTTAGGCTGGGACTGGGTTTGTGGCTCAGTGGTAGAGTACTCCCCTTAGCATGGGTGAGGCCCTGGGTTCGATCCTCAGCACACATAAAAATAAATAAATTAACTAAAGATTTTTTAAAAAGACTGCTTTAGCTGTTCATGATCTTTCATAGTTATGTATGAATTTTAGAATTATTTTTTCTATTTCCTGTGAAAAATACCACTAGTATTTTGACAGTGATTGCATTGAATTTGTATATTGCTTTCAATAGTATGACCATTTTAACAATTATTTTCAATACATGAATAAGTAAGGTATTTTCAAATTTTTAGTATTTTTTAATTTATTTCATGAATGTATTATAATTTTCATTATTGGTATAATTCTCTTCTGTTGCTAAATTTATTTCTAATTTTGAAGCTATTGTTAACAGGATTGACTTTTTAATTTCCTCAGCAATCTCATTTTCAGATGTAAAATTGCTACCAATTTTTATGTTAATTTTGTATACTTCAAAATTAGTGAATTCATGTATAGTTCCAACAGCCTTTTGGTTGTCTTTAGGTTTTTCTATACAAAGATCATGTCATCTACAAATAGGGATAATTTGAATTCCCTACTTTCTTTTTGGATTACTTTATTTAATATTTTTCTTAACTGCTACAAGATTTTTAGTACTAAGTTCAATAAGAATGACGAAAGTATATGTTTTTCTCTTATTCTAGATCTTAGAGGAAACACTTTCAGCTTTTCCTCATTTATTACAATGTTGACCATTAGGTTTGTCATACATAGTTTCTATTATGCTGAAGTGTGGTTCTTTTATGTGTAATTTGTTGAGAATTTTTATTGTGAGGGGATGGTGGATATTATCAAATAGTTTTTCTGCATCCATGATAGGATTACATGGTTTTTGTCCTTCGTTCTATTGATATGATTTAGTATGTGAACTGATATGTGGACATCAAAACATCCTTTCATCCTTGGGATAAATCATACTTTTTATGGTGTATAATCATTTTAATGAGCAGTTAAATTCAATTTACAAGTGTTTTGTTAAGATCATTTGCATATATGTTCATTGAAGGAATTGTTCTGCAGTTTTCTTTTTTCTTTTCTTGTTGTTGTAGTTGTAGCCTTGTCTGATTTTTATATCAGGATAGTAATGGTTTTGTTGAGTGGGTTTGGAAGAGTTCTGTTCTGTCCTTTTCAGTTTTTTTTTTCTTTTTTTGCAGTAGTTTCAGAAGAGTTGGTTGATATTAGTTCTTTTTTTAAATGTTTGGTAGACTTGAACAGTGAAATCTTCTGGTCCTGGATTTTTCTGGTCCAGAGACTTTTTAATCCTGATTCAATCTTGTTAACAGATAGTATTCTGTTCACACTGGTCACACTTTCTTTGTCTTCATGGTTCAATTTTGGTAGGTTAAATATGCCCATGAATTTATCTAGTTCTAGGTTTTTCAATTTGTTATCATATAATTGTTCATAATAATCCTTTGTTTTTCCTTTGTTTTTCTGTACCATCAGTTGTAATATCTTCTGTCCATCTGAAATGTTATTTATTTAGGTTTTCTTTCATTCCCCCCCCCACTTAATCTAGCTAAAAGTTTTTCAGGGATGTGTGTGTGTGTGTGTGTGTGTGTGTTTGTTGGTTTTAAAACCAAAACCAAACTCTGTTTCATTAATCTTTTGTATTTTTTTAGTCTCTATTTTGTCCTCTAGTTTTTGCTATATTTTTCATTCTACTGAATTTTGATTTGGTTTGTTCTTGATTTTCTTGATAAGGTTGGGTATTTCAATTTTTTCTACTTTTTTAAAACAAAGGTTCTTATTGATACAATTTTTTCTTTTTTATTGTTTCTTTTGCTGTATTCCATAGGTTTTGGTCAGTTGTGTTTCCATTTTTATTTTTTCCAATAAAATTTTTTTAGTTTCTCATTTGATTTCTTTGGTATATTTATTCTAGAGGATTATGCATTGTTTTTGAGCATTGGTGCAGTTTCTAAAGTTCCTCTTGTTGTTGATTTCTAGCTTTGTTTTATTGTGACCAGAATGCTAAAGGAAATAATTTCAGTTTTTAAAATTTGTTTAGTTTTTTTTTATGGCATAATATAAACTCTGTTTTGGAGAATGATCCTGGTGCTAATGAGAAGAATATGCATTCCACAGCTATTGGATGAAATGTTCTGTAAATATCAGTTAAGTCCACTTGGTCTATAGTATAGTTTATGTTTATTTGTTGACTTCATGTGAATGATTTGTCCATTGTTGCAAAGAGGTATTAAATTTTCAAACTATTATTGTAGTAGAGTTGATCATTCCCTTTAAATCTAATAATGTTTGCTTTATATAATAGGGTGCTCTGGTATTGGGTGTATATATATTTATGACCTTATTAAATTAATCCTCAATCATTACATAGTGTCCTTACATTTTAACTTAAAATCTGTTTTACCTTGTGGAAGTATAGCAATACCTTCTCACTCTTGGTTTCCACTTGCATGGAATATTTTTTGATTCATTCATTTTCAGTTATGTGAGTCTTTACAGGCATTCCAAGTTTATTGTACATTATTCAGCATATTGTCGAATCTTATTTTTTACCTATTCAGCCAATATAAATCTTTTAATTGAGGGAATTTAATTTATTTACATTCAAAGTTATTGCTGATATGTAAAGACTTAGTCTCATCAAAAAAATGTTTAGGTTGATTCGTGAATCCTTTCTTCCTTTTTTCTTCTATTACTGTTTTTCTTTGTGATCTGAAACTATTCTGTATTGATAGTTTTTTTTTTCTTTTGTGTTTCTACTCAACTACTAGGTTTTATACCTTGGTTTATTTTTCATGATAGTTATCTTCCCTTTGTTTCTGAATATAGGATTCACTTAAGTGCTTTTTTTAAAGCAAACTGATGGTGAATTCCCCAAGTTTTTACTTGTTTTGGAAGTACTTCATTTCTCCTTCATGTCTTAAGGACAGCTTTATTGTGCGAAATATTCTTGGTTGGCAGTTTTTCTTTATTTTCAGGATTTTGAAGATGGCATCTTTATTCACTCCTGGCCTGTAAAGTATTCTCAGAAATCTGTTGTTAGTCTAATGTGACTTGATGCTTTTCTCTTGCTGTTTAGAATTCTTTATCATAGACTTTTAAGGGTTTGTGCTTCAGATAAGACATTTTTGGTCAAATCCATTTTGGGTCCTTTAGACCTTCTAGATCTGTGTATTTATACCTTTTCCAAGATTTGGAAAGATTTATGTTATTATTTTGTTAAGTAGGCTTTTCTGTACATTTTCCTTTCTCTCCCTCTTTTTGAATACTCTTGATTTGAATATTTATTCACTTAATGATATCCCATTAGTCTCAGATGTTGCCATCACCGTCTACCTCCTCTTCTTCTCCTTCTTCTTTTTCCCCTCTTCTTCCTCTTCCTTCTCTTTCACCACTCCTCCTCTTCCCTCTCTCTCTCCTGCAAAATATTTGTCTTCAAGTTTGAAAATTCTTTCTTGTACTTGATCTAGTCTGTTGAACTGTATTTTTACTTGACTAACTTTGTTCTTTAGCTTCAATATTTCCATTTTTATGATCTCTTTCTAGAACTTCATATTTGTATTATGAATTATCTTCCTAATTTTACTGAATTTTTATCTGTATTATATCTCATTGAGTTTTCTTAGAACCATCACTTTGAATTCTTTGTCAAACATTTCATCAATTTCCTTTTCTCTAGGTTCTCTTGCTAGAAAGTTACTGTGTTCCTTGAGAGGAATCACATTACTATTTTTTAAATTATTTGTTTCTATGTTGATATTTACACTTCTGATGGATCTGTTGTCCTTATGAATTTTTGAAATAAAAGATTTTCTTTTGAAGATTTGTTTTAGGGTATCAGTTTGGTAGGCCATGTTGACTTGTTCCACTTAAGCACAGTAATATAGTCTATACTTTGCTTCTTTAGCTATAACCGATAGCTTTGTGCAGCTGGAGACATGGGCCAGTTGGTGTCTGAGGGCCACATGCAGATGTCTGTGAGTGGATTTAGTCTCAAAATGGCACTGTGCAGCAGCAACATTTTCTCCATCATGGGAAAACTTTTTAAGGTTCAAACAAGTCTGGATAGAGGCGAATAGGGTGGTCAATATAAGTCACTTCATTCTATTCTTTATAAGGCAATCTCGAAACTTCTTGTTCCATGCCTTATCTTTCATCTGTATTGCCCTCTAGCATTTCCCCCACCCCCAAGTTTTCTTTAATATAGGTAGGAGCACCAATGGGATGCAGTGTGAAGAACTTCCTGAGGAAGATTGGATGAAGATGGAAAAACAACTTTGTTGGGTCTTAGTGGATTATACCCACCTCATCTGCTTCCAGGCTGCAGTGTTTGAACCTAGGGCTATCTGAGCCAATGAGCAGAGTGTCAGAATAAACTGAGCGGTCTGGAATTGGTTGGATTTCACCAAGACTTCTCAGAAGAGCAACCCCTGCCCTGAGATCGCTCAAACAACCACAATTTATTTATGGCTCCTAAAATCTCCCCTTTCATTAGTTTTTAAAATGCAAGTGGTGTACAATTACTTGAAGTTCCTGGATCTTTTTTTCTGAGGGTCCAGAAACCTATTATTATGACACAAAAGAGAATTCGCAGCAAACATATCATTCCGAAAATATACCATGAAGAATGTTTCAACATATTTCCAGTATTAAAACCCTTTAAGTCATGAAGTATTTGTTTAGCTAGAGATGCAGGATCCATGAAATCCATCCTGCTTTTCTGATTATCCTGTATTTGATAATGTAATTCTATCAGGTCCAAGCTGTTATGATTGCTATGCAAAATACCCATTAGATGATTTTTTAATCTTTTCCCAATCTTATTGGATAGCAGTATATTTGGCTACAGTAATGCAGACATACTTATAGCCGGCATGGAATCTAAGCCTTTGTTTAAATTTGAAAACAGAAAGTTTATTTCCAATATATATGATAGTAGCTTCCAAAGTATTTCCCTAACAGTACACAGTATTAATTAGTAAAATTTATATCTATATGATCACACTTCTCTCTCATTTTGCAAGGGTTACCATGGTGAACAATGAATTATGAAAGAATTCAGACTTTTTCTTATGTAATACAATTATAGAGATATAGGTTTATATTCAAGTACATATATAGGTTTGCATTTATATAAGTTTACATGCAGGCATATATCATGGACATCCTTCCATATCAGTATTACTACATACTAAAGACATGCATATTTGTTTATGAGATACTCCATAATGTATTTAACTATTCCCTATTTATGAACATTTAACTTCATGTCTTTTTTGTAAGTAATGTTTCAAGGAACATCTCTATGTACTAGTTTATATTTGTTTTTAACTATATAATGCATTCAAGGAAATAGTGATGCTAGGTCAAATGTTCTTTCTTGTTCTGAGGCTTGAAATTATATTTATTCCCCCCACAGATAGTTAAATGGATTAATTGCTGCTTTTCTGTATGTTAATTGAAAATCAGGGTATCATCTAAAATTTGATATTAGCTGATAAGATTAACATGCCACACAGTAATCATATGTGAAAATGTGCTTCATAGTTGATGTACAGCAAGGAAGCCAGCATTTCAAAAAGGACTGAGAAAAAGGGAACCATAGTAAAGTAGAACACACATCACATACAATTCTATAGGCCATTTTAAGGACTTTGAAAAAATCCTCAATAAGTCTAAAGAGTAGTCTAAATACATTTTCTCCACTTCAGTGCAATGTGTCTTTCATCTTGATTTTCCTAGCAATGGTTGTAGCAGAAAAAGATTTCACCTGCTTTAATGCCAAATCAGTGACTTCTTATTCCATTCTCAATTATGCCTGACACTCTTGACTATTTATAATTTGATATAAATAGAAATACATCTCATAAATAAAATGTGTTTATTATTTTGTTTTTATTCTTACTAACCCCTTCCATTCATCACAGAATTCTGTTTGTCTTTTTTTTTTCTATTTCTGCCCCAGTTATTTTCCCCCTTGGTCTGCTATTTCCCTTCAGTTTCCTTTGCCAAAATCTTTATTTTTTCTCATGGTTTTGTTCTTTTGTTAGGTGACTTGAAAAGCTTCACAAATTAATTCCCTCTCTCTAAATGAGTTAATAGACAATTCTATTTCAGATTAGCTTTCTTAATGATTCCATTGTTTTTTGAAAATAAACATCCAGTGCCTAATATATGCTTTTAATTATTTTGTTCAGTTTTCAATTGATATATAACTATGTCATTCAAAAACATATTCCCCAGATGGCAATTTAAATAATAACCCTTAGGAAGAAGGTATGATACAAGTGATTTTTAGAAGAATTTTCTTCCAGGTGGTTTAGAATCTTTGAAAAATCTTCAACAACTAATTGTGGACCACAACCAGTTGATTAGCACAAAAGGTCTGTGTGAAACCCCTACCATTATATACCTGGATTGCTCCTATAATCATCTTACTGATGTTGAAGGCCTTGAAAATTGTGGATTGCTCCAAATATTGAAGTTACAGGGAAATAATCTAACTGAGGTAATTGCTTTAAATTAATTGGTTTCTGTCCTTAATGCAACACTTTTTAAATAGAAATATCAACCACATATTTTAAAAGAAATTTTGAATAAGTTTTTTTCATGCTCATCAGCTGCATTTGATTTCTAATTTACTTTGAACTCTTTCATCATACTTTCACTAAGAAATGCTCAACATAGTTTTAATCTTATAGTATAATTTAACATTAAGTTATCATAATGCTAAAATATAATGAATCATAACTACTTTTATTTAGGCTTATAACTAGGGCTAAATTTATATATTATGAAATATACATATATGTTGTCATGAAATACCTTTAAAATGAATATTAAAATTAAACAGTTAATTAATAGAAAGTTTATTTATACTAGAAGCCTCATAATTTCTTTTATGATTTAATTTATGAATTTATTGTAAGTTTTTATATGTTTTACTTCTTAAATCTTGTTAACTGACAAGTCAGTATCTTCCTTGATATAAACTAATGAGCTTTATTTAAATATAGCTTCCATCTTTGGAGAATCATGTTCTGCTAAGAGAATTACACTTGGATGATAACAGCATTTCAAATGTTGAAGGGTTTTCTTCATATTGGCTGCCTTTACTACAAAATCTTACTATCTCCCAAAACAGGTAAACACATACTTTACTAAAGCAATAAATTCAGTCAATGCTTGCTTAAGATAATTGTGTGCTGTTCATAAATAACTTAGAAAGTTGGGTGTCTCCAGCAATTCAATGTGAGTGTATCTTAATAAATGAGTACATAAAATATAAAGATAATTTTCTAGAAATGTAAAAAGTGATAGATTGCCATAACCTAGAATGTTAGTAGAATTTTGTCAATTTAGTTTCAATTTTTTTTTCTTCTCAGACACACTTGTAGAAATATCAGCTAAGGTTTGTTTGTATTTGTAAAGAATATAGTCATTGGAAAATACAGGAGGTAGTTAATTTAATTCAGAAGGATGTCTCATTCTCTCAAATGGTACTTATTAAGTCCTGGAAGAATGATTTTTAATCTGCTCTCTACTTGGATGTCTTTTTGTAACTGTTAAGATAGATTTAAATTTGATATCCCTAGGGATATAAAATAACACTTAAAGAAATACCTTAATGTTAAATTGAAAAGGGGATCTGCCTCAGAAAATTCATTTGAGACCCCCAAACATCTGGATCTTTGCAGAGAATAACTGTCTAAAACCAAAGCAGGAGCACAATATGTGTACTTCTCCCTTTGCTTAATATTTCATTGAGGCTTATACACTCTAATATGATTAATTTGTTCATCAAAGGCACATGGAGTGGAGTAAAGGAACCACCTTTAACAGAAAATACCTCTTTGGGTTATACAGTGCTTAGAAAACAAGTGAATAAGGACAACCTAATTTTTATATTTAGACCTTTTTTTTTTTCAAAAAACATGAAACTATTTCTTAACTTTTGCACAGTTTTTTTCATCCTTTGAGCATGTATGTATTAAATTATTTGACTTCTACTTATTAAATTTTGACAATTGAAAACCAAATCTTTATTTAAAATACCCTCAAATTATTTTAATAATATATAAAATATGAAAGTTGATTTGATTTTAAAGGACATTGGGTGTAAAAACTAACTCTGTCAGATAACACAGTGTAAATAAGTTGGTCCATCCACACACCCACCCATTGGAACTTTACATGATATTTTTCAGGAAAGAAACATAATTTTAAAATGAAATCATCAGCTTTATTTTGACATATGCAGTAAATCACTCAGCAAATTACATTTAGAGAGATATGAAAATATTTAATTGAAGAACTTTTTAATAAAAATAATGCCTTTAAGGGACTAGGGTTGTGGCTCAGCAGAGTGCTCACCA
This sequence comes from Callospermophilus lateralis, assembly GCF_048772815.1. Lineage (NCBI taxonomy): Eukaryota > Metazoa > Chordata > Mammalia > Rodentia > Sciuridae > Callospermophilus > Callospermophilus lateralis. The sequence goes on from NC_135308.1 coordinate 134,231,750, forward strand.
AGCACGCATGAGGCAAAGGGTTCGAACTTCAGCACCACATAAAAATAAAATAAAGATATTGTGTCTATCTAAAAAAAAATAAATACTTTTTTTTAAAAAAAATAATGTCTTTAATTTCTTTGGACAATTTAAATTATCATAGAACATTCTTTATAAAATTTAAAACTAGTAGTGTGTGATAAACTTTTGCTGTGTTATTCTCTTATGACTTGTGCATATCAATCTGATATAAAAGGAGTGTAACTAAAATACTAAAATTTTTAAGAATTGATAATGATGATTGGGATAATTAATCCAAATTATCCTTCCTTATAATTTTGTTTGCCTAGTCTTATAATATTTGGATATTTAGATAGGATTTGTTACTTTGGAGGATGTAAAAATAGGTGACATATGCTCTTGCCCTCAAGAAGTTTTTTTTTTAATCTGTGCAAAAATTAGCATAATTATGTTGTTGAGTGTTTTGATATTCTTAATACTGTTACATACTTGGATATGTTCTTTCTGAGTCTCTCACTACCTACCACTTCTGAGGTGATGAAATAATGGGCCTGAAGGCATCAGGAAAATGTAATGGTGGAATGGACATATAGGATAATAAAATTATTTCCTAATATCACAGTATAAAAATCATCTTCAAACTTAGGATTTTTTACAACAAAATTAATACTGTTAATTGTAGAAAAGATCCATCTTGCATTATGCTTTTATATGTACATTGACTTCTTTCAGAACCACATCAGTTTTGATAAAACTCAGTGTCAGTAGATCTGGGATTGAATTTTGAATCTATAACTTATCAGTCAATTGACATTGAGCAACTCACCACCTAATCCTTGTCTTTTTTCTCATGTGAAAGGGGTTAAAATGCCAACCTTAACTGTTTTTTATAAGATGTTAATGATAATCCAAATAGAAAATGTTTATAAATTCATTTTACAAACCTGAGAATTTTATAAATGTATATATAAAATGCATATAGTTATATACATGTATATGCGTGTATATTACACACATATATGTATATACATATATTTATGTATATATATTTGTGGTTGGTATGGTTTTTAGATTGTGTATATTATTCTTTCAATTCTTGATAAATATTTGCATCACAAGGAAGAAATTATATATCCATATGCTTTTCGTATCCCAACAAATGGAATACATATAAAGAATGATACTTAGTACATATTGTTTGAAATGCCTGTTTCATCCTGACTTCTGTTTTAAATTTTCATTACAACATGTGACTGTTTTAAGTTTGACTCCATGGAGTTCTAACTAAGAAGACTCTGGCTTCATAAGCTTTTCTACTTCCAATGAGACTCTAAGTAGGAGCAGAAAGTGGAAACTATTACCATTGGCTGCTCATTGTACAAATCTTTTGCTTTTTGTCGTCTTTGAAAGTTATATCTTTTAATGCCCAGGGCTAATGTGACAAGGTCAAATGGTATTAGGTTTTCACTAATGTCCTTTGTCTTTCTGGTTTGAATTTTCTTGGAAAAAAATATACACAGAATGTCAGTAAAAGAAAAGTTCTAGAGGTTTGAAAAAAGGGATTCTACGATTAGGTTTCTTCCTTCCTAATATATAGTCATAAAGGTGAATGAATAGCTAGTTTTCTTGATTAAAATCTGAAAGATAATAAAGAACATGATTTTTAAAATATGGATTCTTACAAGATGAAACTTCAGTGTTAAAAATATTTGGTCATAGATATTTCTTTGATTCATTTTTGCAAGGATGATATTTATTGATTTTTTTAAAATTCTAAATAATTATTTAGTTTAATATCTTATGTATATGTCACTTTATAACTTGTTTTTAAGAAATATGGAATATTCTGAAAAAATAGAAAAATTATATTCTGAAGAATTTAATATGTCATTAGTTATTAAGTTTTCAAAATCCTTGCAGTAGAAATACAAAGTTTAGTTTCAGAAATTTATTAAACTTAGAACACAGTTTTCTTGTTAATAAATACTTTTATATTTCCACTTGAATAATTATTTTGTGTTTACAATATTGATTCAGAAATTGCTTAGGTAGGAAAAGTGATAAAATGAATACTTAAATTCTATAATTATGTTTCCAACATTTTATTTCTCTCTACTCCACCCCTCTCACCTCTCCTCTCTCCTCCTGTCTTTTTTTCATTTTCTTTTCTTCCTTCCTTCCTTCCTTCCGTCCTTCCTTCCTTCCTTCCTTCCTTTCTTCCTTCCTTCCTTTCTTCCTCCATTCCTTTCTTCCAAATCCATGTTAAATTTCAGTACATTTTACTATTATAGAGTGTACAAATAATGAAGTGTTTGTATAAATGTAAGGACCAATATATTCTCACAGATTTTTTTTTGTAATTTAGATTTTTTTCTCCCCAGAAAACTGTTTTTAAGATATTGTATCACATAGGTAAATTGTGAATAGTAATATTGTATTTAGGATTGACTACATTTAGATTTTCTCCTAGCCTCATTATTTAGTCTATTTTTTTCATCAGTAGTATCTTCTTTCTTTCTGCTAATGCAGAACAGGATAGTACAAGAGAGGAGTCAAGGTCAATACAAGGGCTAGTCTTGTGCTAGTCCCCATGAGGCTACAAGATCCCATAAGGCTCTCAGTCACAGTGTTACTCATTGGCTTCTAACCCCAGAGTAATAGTTGCTGTTATTAACAATGTCATTGCCTTTAACAATGTCATATAGGGAGTTCATAGAAAAAGGTAAAGAATTCTGATGGGATAGTGAAGGGACAGTAAGAAAGAAAAAGAAAGAAAATTACTGAGTACCTTTTTAAAATTGAGCTATTTTGAATAGGATGGAATTCCAAATTTTATAAAAGGTTTAATTTAGAAAACATAATTTTCATAAGATCATCTTATACAAGGGGGCTTTTGTCTCATTTAAAGATTCAGATAAACAGATTTAATTTTAATTTCCAAATAGCTATAATAATATGATATTGTGTTACAGAGTTAGTGTAGACTGGTCTCAGTTGAAAATATTAAATCAAACTAAACTTATTTTTCCCTTCATAGCTTTTTTCAGTATCATGTATTTTCAATATAATTTTATGTTTTTTGCTGGAATATGGATTCTTAATGACAATTATAACTTAGAAAATGATAAACACTTAAAAGAAGGATTAAAAGTTCATTATATTACTATTTTAGTATGCATAATTCATAAGCGTATTTATTTTAAATGTCAATATATTTCTGCCAAATTTAAATTCATTCTATGGATATAAAACATAACATTTTTTCCATGGACTTAGTATTTATGTATTAAGCACATTTTTTTCTGTTTTTTTTTTTCTTTCTTTTTTTTGGTAGTGCTAGGGATTGAACCCAGGGCCTTGTGCATGCAAGGCAAACACTCTACCAACTGAGCTATATCCTCAGTCCAAGCACATTTCTAATTCAGAATTAAAACTAGTATAGTTTTGGACACTTACAGCATTTATAATGCTTTCAATCTAAAAAACAAAGCAATGCTTTTCAATTAAAAACATATTAGTTTCTCTAATCTGTTATCATATTGAAAAGTGATATTTTTATGTTTGTGCATTAAATGGTTAGGTTACATGTTTGAGCCAGTGTGTAAAAAAATAATGTAACTAACTTCTATAAAACATTGACTTTATACAAAGATAAAATAATGACAAAAATCACTTATTTAAAATTGAATAGCAAATGCCCATCAAAGCCCATGATATTTATGACTGAATTTGGCCCTTCTATTGTACTTTCTCTTCAAATGAATTAAAATCTTCCTTTGTAGAAATTCTCCATGGTAATTTCTCTTTAAAAATGAATAGAAATCATCCATAATAGGATTACTTAGATTCCTATGATTGCTACATTTTTAATAAGTACTGTTATTAAATGTTGTTATTGTATTTTGGAATTAAAATTATATACATAATTGAGTGTAAATTATATAATTTTATTAAATAAGTGTATTGTTATATAGTTACATCAATAATATCAAGAATGTGACCATTTAAAATTTTTAATGAATTTTATGTTTTGTTTTCAGTTTGACAAAAATTATACCACTTTTTCATTTTGTTTCTTTGGAAAAGCTAGATGTCAGCAACAATTGTCTTTCTGGTAAGTTTAGAATAATATTTAATTTTTTAAAACAATAAGCTTTTGAGTTTTAGCTCCAAATATGTGGTAAGGAGTTAAGTACATGTGCTGATGATATGCGAACAACAAAGCTGTACAATAAAACATGTTGAACTAATTTAATTGAGAGTTTCTTTCCACTTTTGAAATAATATTGCTTCCATATCTTTTTGGTAGGCCTAGGTAAGCATCACCATTGCATTTCAATTTCAAAGTCCTATATGTCCTACCTATGAAATAAATAGACTAATAAAGATGAGTAAAAAACCTAATTTGTTGATTCCTACCAAATATAGATGTCCCTCAAAGGTTTACTAACGAATCATGAATTGAATTAACTTATCCCTTTCAAAAAATTTACCCATTCCCATTTCCAGTCAGTCCACTCCTCAAGGCAACCACAGTCTGAATTTCTCATCACATGTAAATTATTTCTTCATTTTAATGGAATCAAACAGTATGGTTTCTCCTGTCTCCAAGTTTCTTTGCTCAATAATCATGTGATATTCCACCATCTTGTTTATTCTGTCCTTTGTTCTTTTTTTCCTGCTGAAAAATAAATATATAACAATTTATTTATTCTCCTCTTGATTGATACTTTGATTACATAAGATTTGAGGCTGCTATGAATGTAGAAATATAGATTCCGATGGAAATTTTTATACAACTCTTTTTGTAGGTTTTTTTTTTTTCAGTCAGTAGTCTTGGGTAAATGTGTAAGAGTACCGGAAAATAAAGTGGGTGTGGTTTTAACTTGAAACAAACTGACGAACTATTTTCCCAATGTAGCTGTAAAATTTTACATTACAACTGGGCATGTATGAATTCCAATTACTCCTTTCCAAATATGTTTAGTATTTCACTGTGTTATCTCTTTGTGGTTTTAGTTTGCATTTCCCTAATAAAGAAATATATTGAATTTTCTTACAAATATTTATGAGTGACTTCTGTATCTTTTCTTATGAATGATTAAGTGTCTCACCTTTTTAAAACTTTGGTTATTTGTCTTTTTCTTATTGATTTATGGAAATTCCTTATCTGTTTTAGATGAAATTCTTTGTCAAATATTAGCTTTGTAATATTTTCTCCCATGTTGTTTTACGTATTAATTTTATTTAAATTAGAAGATATTTTTAATTTTGATAAAATCTAATTTGTATAAACTTTTATAGTCATTTTTCTATAACCATTGTAATAAATATTTTTATATCTCCAGATGAAAAACATAGTTTCTTATGCTTTCTTCTGGAAGCTTTGTACTTTTAGTTTTTATCATTAAGTCTATAATCCATCTTTAAGTGCCATTTATGTATGTGGTGAGCTAGGGATTGAGTTCATCTTTTTATATAGATATACAGTTTTCATCATGTAATTTCCTTGGTGTCTTTGTCAAAGTTGACTTTATATCTGGTTTAGTTTCTACTAACTGCTTTTATATTAACAATAGCTTATATTTTCCTATTTCTTTATATTTCTAGTAAATTTCAACTGTATGTTGTACATTGCAGATAATATAATAATGACTAGTCTTTCTTTAAATGGTATTAAGTTTTATTCTAACAGGCAATTAAATTAGTGTTCATTATTTCTGACAGGCTTAGTTTCATTTTGTCTTACAACAGGTTACCCCTACTCCAGGGTCTGGCCTTCATTTCTAATGTGCATTATCCCTAGATTTTCACTGATCTCTGAAATGCCCAATTGGTCTTAGGCTTGCATGGCTGCAACTGCTGCATGGACTTTAGTATCAACTTTTAGCTCTTACTTCTGCAGCAGAGGATTTCTGCTGGATTTTGGAGAATATTTCTTGCCCATCCTATGTAACACAGCACTTTTACAAGGATACATGAGTAGTCATCATACAGACATCCCAACTTGCATACATTCAGCTTCTCGGTACTTTTTCCAATAAATTCCAGCCTCGGTTGTAATACTTGCCTCCTTAATCTAGCAAAACAGACTCTTTGCTTGGGCTCCACATTCCTACTTGAAAATAGTAATATTCCTCCATACAGCACATTTCTCTGAGTTAGACTTTAATTAGGTACTTCATAGATAGTTAGATATGGGTAGATGATAGAGATAAAGACATTTCCCAGTGTATGGTTGTTTTCTATTGGAAAGCAATTTGGTATACACTACTGTAGAGTGTACCCTAGATTTGCTAGATTTTGTTTTAAAAAAATACAATTTTCACATTTGGTTTTTCCAGGACTGGGAATTAAATCCAGGGCCTCATGTATATACTGAGCTATATCCCCAGCAATTTTTAAATTTTATTTTTTTTGACAAGGCCTTCACAAGTTGCCCAGACTGGCCACAAACTTGCAATCTTCCTACCTAAGCCTCTTGTGTAGATGGGATTACAATACAAGCATGTGTCACCATGCCTGTTTTTACTTTAAAAAATATAATATGTCCATGTAAATCTATATAGGTTTAAATTTAATTTTACCACCTATCCTGTTACTTTAGATTTAATTTCTTCATATTTTGTGATTTCAATCTTGCACAAAATGTTCTAACCCTTTTGCACATATTATCTCATTTTTTCTAGCCTATGAGATAGTTAAGGACCTATATTTTAAAGTAGACATATATAAGTTTAAGTAGCTCCTAAATGATAAAAAAAATATTCTATAGATATCTGTGTAATTAATATAGTCTCCTTTAGAAAATATATAGTATTCTGCAGAAGATATAAAAATAATGCTTTTCTTTAATGGGTAACCAATAAATAAAATGGACATTATCTTTTAACTCTTTTCTTTATCTTTGATACCTTTCATAATGATTTTTTTTTCCATAGATCTTACAAGTGCCATAAAATGGTTTGATGCGTGCTGTTTTCTCCGTGAACTCTCTATCACTGGAAATCCACTTCTTCAAGAAATCAACTGGAGGTAAAGAAGGATTTTTTTTTTTTTGGTACCAGGGATTGAACTCAGGGCCACTTAACCACTGAGCCACATCTGCAGTCATTTTTTTCTATTTTATTTAGATATAGGGTCTCACTGAATTGCTTAGGGCCTCGCTAAGTTGATGAGGCTGGCTTTGAACTCTCGATCCTCCTGCCTCATCTTCCCTTGTGACTGAGATTATATGTGTGTGTCACTGCACCTGGCTTAAAGAAGCATTTTTGAACCCCCTGAGCATCTTTTATTATGGCTTCAGAAAACACAGTTTGAAGAAAATTGTCCTAAAATAGGAATTGTTAGTGGGAAGTTAATTTTAAAAATAATTTTTAAAATAATTTAAAGTTATTTTTGAAAAGTTTTATAAAATTATTTTTTTTAAATCTTCAGCCTAAAATAATTTTCTTGGATATGTATGAACTAATGAAAATTTGGAAATATAATTATGACCTAAACCATTGAGTATGTGACAAATTTAGTGTGATATTATTGTCTTAGGGGAAAAGACATTTGTTTAGATGACAAAATGGCATCTTAATCACTAAATTTCCTACTTTAATTATATCCTGACTGTAATTTGTTTTGTTTTGTATATTTGGTATTTTAAAAGTTTTTTGATTGACATATGTGTTAGTTAAGAAGCTAACACATATCTCATCACTGTGACCAAAACACCTGGCAAAAACTACTTAGAGGAGAAAAAGTTTATTTTGGCTTATGATTTCAGAGGTGTTAGTAGGGGAGGCCAACTCCATTTCTGTGCATCCAAGTTGAGGTGGAACCATTATAGAAGGCTTTGTTGAAGGGGAACTGCTTCGCTCATGGTAACCAAAAAACAGAGAAGGATGGGGGAAAGAGGCCACTGAAAGAAGAAACCTTCCAGGGCATGCCCTGAGTGACCCACATTCTTTAACCACACCTTGCTTGCCTAGAGTTGCCACTCAATCCATTCAAAGTAGACGTACTGATCAGTTTATAGCTCTCATAGTCCAATCATTTCATCTCCAAACATTCCTGCATTAATACAGTAGTTTTAGGGGGACATCTCATATCTGAACAACATAGAATAATTTTACTTATTTATGAGTTATAATATTGTGTTTTAATTCATGTATACTTTGAGTAATGATCAAATCAAGATGATTGCATATTCTTCACTTTAAAGTTTTCTTAAAAGAGAAAGTTGATGCTCAGGTGCAGTCTAGTTCTGCTACTATATTAACTGGTCATGTGCAGGTTATTTTAACTTTACTGTGTCTTAGTTTCCTCATGTACAAAATTATTTTAATAATTATATCTACCCCATAGGAAAATATATATTATGCTATAACAAAGAAACCAGAAGTCAATGTGTTTCAGTATAATAAGAAGTTTATTATTTGCTTGTGTTACATCTGATGGGGTTGAGTTCAGCCTGTACAATCTGAGAAGACTCAAATTTAGACTGCTTCAGATGTGTTGTCATGTTACTTCAATGACACCTGTTTTTTTGTTTTTGTTTTAAGCTAATAGACTCTGGTGTGAGAAAGGGAAAAATACAACGGGGTATGCACAACTCACATTTAACCATTCCACTTTTTCCTCAAAAGGACAGTGATCAATTCAATCAGCTTCCATAAGCTAAAACTCATCATATCTACAAATTAACCTTAGGAGAGAAAATGTCAAGAACAAGAATATTAGAGAATACTTACAGACTCTGTGTGGACTAAGTATGTTAAATCATTAAAAGATTTCATAGTAGTGCTTCTCACACAGCACATAAAATGTGTCATTATTGTTTTTAATAAACTATAGTGTAATTTTGAATAGATATTTGAAAAATATGTATTTTAAACTTAAAATGATATTTTGGAGAGATATTTTCCCACAGCAGAAATAATAAGACATAAGAGAATAAGTGATGAAATTAAAAGTTATTAGCAAGTACAGGTATTATAAAGTGCTAAAAGTAATGAAAGTATTCCCAAATTGTTGTGAAAAATTTTCCAATTTGGAGCTAGAAGAAATAAATATATATATACACACATACATACACATACCTGTGTATGTATACACATATGCACATATACACATACACATATATTTTCATTTTTTAAAATTGTGGTATAGAAATAAACTACTATACCTTATATATAATATGTCCAAATGCATAGTTTTTAATGTCAAAAAACTAAAAGATGATTCTCAAAACAAAATCTAAATTATAATGTTTGCCTTAGATTGAATCATTAAATGAACATTGTTTACTAATCTTTGGATTGAACACTCTTATATTTTGTGGTTTTTTTTTCATATTAATAGCTGGGCTACCTCTTCTAAACTTTGGATCTATTTTCTCTTGTAATATTTTTGAGTTTTTATCCTTGATACTATTTGTAGTCTTTCCATTTACATATGATGTTTGATCAGTACTAATCTTTTCTTTAGTATTAAGCATACAAATAGGCTACTTCTACACTGTTTATTTTCACAGCACAAGAAAAGTTATTATTTTAAAATTAGAATAGTTATTATGTTTTTCCCATTCATGATATATATATATCTTGTCCCTCCATCCCCCCTGGATCCTATTTGCTTTTGAGAGTTTTATTTCTGAAAGAAAAATCAGCAAGAACTCCAAATTCTGAAATAATGTGGGTAGTTGGGATTCTGTGGTTCTAGAAATGGGATATTACATTTTTAATTCCAAATATATTCCTGGCATTATCTTAGGCCCTTCTTATTTCTGTCAGATAAAATTGGTTATTCCCTCAGGGCAGAAGTTATTTTAGGGCAATTTGCAGGTGTGCTTTTTGCAGGCAATTAAAAGTATATCAGTTGAACTCCTACAGTAAGAACATACTCTTCCCCACTCATTCTCTGCTAGATAAGATCATTTAACCTAATAAATAACTCCCGGGTTACTTAGGACACAAAGGTCCCTGTTCTTATAAGTGTCTAGATGTCTTTTCTTTCTCAGGGCTTCCTTCTTGCTTTTTTTTAACCTTAGTAAGTTAGCATATATTTCTCCCTTCATTTTCTGGGGAAAGGATGTTGGTCACTACATTAGTTCATTTTCTGTTGCTAATAACACAGTGTTAAAGACTGGCTAAATTATGAAGAAAAGAGACAGTTTATTTTGGATCCCAGTTCTAGGTCAAGGTCAAGGTCCTGTATCTGGTGATAGCCTTCTTACCAGCAGAGAGCTACAGGGCATCATGTGTAAGGGACAAGGGATGTGTGTGTGTATGTGTGTGTGTGTGTGTGTGTGTGTGTGTGTAGGGTAGGGGGGCAGTGTTCTGGTTTCTCACTTTTCTGAAAGCTACTCTACCATGCTTCATGGGGACTCTAAATACTGTAGTGAGATTAAGTATTCACCTTTTAATTCCTCATACCTGGGCTTAAACTTTAGTATGAATTTCAGAAGGGGTAAGTCTTTAGAGTTTGGGGCATCTTGAATATAAATTTTATGACGATTTTCTTTATCTTTGCTACATATAAGAACAAAAATGCAATTTTTAAAAGAGAACAGAAGGAAGCATAAAATAATTGTTATTTAGAACTTGGAATTAGACTGGAAAGTAAAAAAGAAACATTTCCTTATGTTTTAAAGGACTTGTTTACACAGAGAATTTAGCAGCTTGTCTACAATACTAAGCTATGCAAACTGTACGTAGTTGCCCATCTTCACTGTGAACTGTAACATTTCTTTAGTATGCATTCAGTTGTGAAATTTCATTTATACCTATTAAATTTTATAAAGGAAATAATTTAAGACTCTTGATTATCTGAAAATTTATATTCTTAGTGAAAGTAAATTGTCTATAATTTTTATAGTGGTTATACAGTACCAACACAGTTTCTTGTATGTTGTAGATATGCAACAGTATTTTGAAGAACTTTATTACAGTACTTAATTACATTATAATAGGTAATGGCTTGAAAAATCCATGTTTCAGCTGTGTTACCTTTTCTATTACTTTTTTAGATTTTATTCATGTTATTAAAAATTTAATATAAATTATAAATTAACACTTGTATTATTGCCAAGTCTTAGTAATTATCAATATCCTGAGTTCTAAAACTGGAGTCCTCAAACTCTATAATACCATAAAGTATTTATCAAATTAAACAAGTTTCTTGAGAGGGGGAAAGAACAACAACTCTGGGACAAATGACTATATGAAATATCAGCTAATAGTCAACTTCAAATTATGATAGAATCAAAATTTTCAGATATTTAAAAGATTTATTTATAGAAGGTTCAGCAAAATATACTGCTAGGCTCTGATCAGCTAAGAGGGGAACTCTCTCATCTGGAATAGATGCAGTCAAGGTCTCCATTTAGCTGTAGTAGCTCAAGTTCTGGGGATGTGCTACTCTTCCATGAGGGTTTAAGGTACTAATCCCCAAGGTTTAAGTCCTCATTGCTAGGAGCCAGATTTTAGATATAAACTTCCAATATGAAAATTATAATTATAATTATTTCTAAAGGGCACTTCTTGGAAAGTGATATTATTTCAGATAAAAATATTTGATGGTTTATTTTTAGATAAGTACTTTTATTTTCACTGCACACTATATGAAACAAGTCTTTGATGCCAAATAAAAATAAAGAGTTTTGCTCATTATTGAAAACAAAATCCTTAGGGGTCATAGGTTTTTTATTATATGTTGGGCAAATAGAGCCTGAATTCTCTTGCTGATATGATATCACTTTTTATCCACATAGCTGATACATTACCAGTTGTAGCAACTATAAACAAACCTAATGTCCCAAATAATTTTTGAATTTTTAAAATTATTTATTTTGTTTGTATGAAGCATGAAAGTTAGTTTATTGCATTAAATATGCTGGTGGTAAATATATTGAAATAAATTTGTTATATATTCATAAATATAATATTCATATTTTATTGTCTTAAGATGTGCTTTTTGGTTTAAAAGGAAGTATTTAATGAGAAATAATCAATAATGAAAGAAAATTAATTGTTTTTGTAGTGTAGATATGTACATTTATTTGACTGTTATAATTCCTATGTTGAAATGAACTTTTCTGAACTAAATGCCACTTATTTTACTTAGATCAGTTAGTCTAATGCACCTTTCATTAATTGAAAGAAGAAATTCATTTATTTAAAGGATTAAAATCTAGAAATCTATAAAACATCGATTTGTGAGTGAAAGGACAAACTCAGACTTTAAGCAGTGTGTTTCAGTGAACTTTATGTAACCCCCTTGGTACCAACAAAGGGATTAGTTATAGATTTTCCCAGTTGGGTTCTTACTTTCATGTCTAGCCAGTGATAACACAGACAAAACTGATGTACTAAAAAATCTCTTTCTAAAGCTTAATCTACAGACTCAGTTTGAAATCTCCTACGGGAATTTGTTTCATTCACTGTTGATTAATAGACCTTCTTAAGTGGCAGAATATTCACTGGGAAGTTTTCACTAAATGAAATATTGATTCTGCCCTTGACTAGGAAAAGCCCAGCTGGAAAAACTAATCTTGAGGTCTCACAGTATTCTTATACTTCATTTCCAACATTAATCAAATTATTACAGCACTTTCTAATATATTCACCATAAATTCCTGAACGTCTGCATTTTGAACTTAAAGCTAATCCATGTACTGCTATCTTATGCAGGCCTGAGGAATGTTTCTTTAAAATAAAATTTTTAAAATAAAAATATTTAAAATAAAATGGTAATTTCAATCTGGATATTGATTATATAATTCATAAATTTCAAGCTATTGTTACAGTTGTGAAGATCCAAGTAAATTTTTACATTGAAAAATATCTTCAAAACATTATGGCTAAAATAAACCATTTGGAAATTATTTTATATAAAGGTAATCAATATAATATCAAAATTTCTGATAAAAATTCAAGCCCTGTTAACTCATATTCACTAGACTTATTCTCCATAGCTAAAATATCATACTTAATGATAACTATGTCAAAAATAGAGTAAATAGAGTATTTGACAATAAAACCATCAATTTGTCCCTTGCTAATCTGGTGTCAATTCTATATGAACAACTACCACATAATACCAGTAGGAACAGCTAATTACATACCTAATGTGCAAAATTATATTTAAACTTATTTTACTTTTCATTATTTTGGCTGCATGGAACATAAAGATTATTTTGTTAAATTAAATATACTTGTAATATATTTGTTCATTAATCTATATTAATTAATCTTCATTTATTAAAACAAATTATTATATTCTTGCCTCCAGAATTTTATTATATTGGTTAAAAAAGATTTTTAATTTTGTCATAAATTATTTTTGGATAATTTCTGGGAAGGAGGAGAAGATTTTCCTTTTTAGATATACATTTTTTCTTTCAAAGACTAGAGAGTTTTATGGACATACCTCCTTCCTTTGCCAGTCAGGTCCCCAAGGCATCAGACTGAAATTTGCTTGGTACCCAAAGAATTAAAAAACACTGGTTATGAGATGGTTATGCTCAAGAATGCTTGCATCAAGTTGTCAAAACTTTATGATTGCTCATCTACAGTTTAAGAAGTAGAACCTAAAGAAACAATACAAATAATCAGAATATCTGTTTTTAATGTTAAAGGAACATATACACATTCTCAACTTGATTTCTTTTACTATCTATCTCAAAAGCATCATTATTTCCTACCTAATATATTATGATTTTAACTAGATCATTTATTTTGACCTTTCAGTCATATCTTTAAAAAACTTGGTAGTTTGATGGAAACTTAACAACAACACAATGTAGCTTCATTGCTAATGTAATAAACAAATTTGCAGGGTAGATAGTGTGGAATATGGATAGTTGATCTCTTCATCTATTTTGATTATTAATTTCAGATAATGACTTTTGCTTTTTTGATGAGAACCTAATCAAAGATTTTATGTAGTATTTAATATTTCATCTTTTTGGTGATTACCTGTGATTATCTTGTCACCACTGTGATGATTAGCTATTATATTAATATAACATTTGGCTTTTGAACCATATCCTTAATTGAATACAACCAGAAACAATATATGCCCTTCATTTAACCCCTTATGGTAAATGTGGCAGTTTATGATTTGATAAACATTAGTAACTTCAAGTATCCTAAATAGGTTCAAAATATATGTATCCAAATATTCTTAATTCTTTCAAAGTTTTATTAGCACAATGACAAAGCTTTTATCTATCTAATGTTGTAAGGTATGTGATAATTCCCTTAAAGAATGAGACCTAAATTGTTTTCCCTCTTTTCTTATTTAAATATTAGTAAGCAAAAAAGATGTTTTTTGGAAAGGGATAAAGGCAATTTGGGGAGGTAACCATCTCTATCCTTGGTAAATAAAGAAATTTTCTATTCTTTTTTTGTTGTTGTTGTCATGGAGGAAGATTAATTCGTTATTATCTTTAATTCAGTTTCAAGATTACATAAATTGCAATTATATACAGGTGTGCCTTATGGCTTTGATTAACCCTATGCATTTTTTCTTTGCAGGTCATATCTTCCATGAGAAGAAACTATTAATGTTTTGTTTTTCAACTTGGTTTATATAAATGAATATGTTAACCAGTCTATACAGTCTACCAGTAGGAATAACTGATACTAGTGTTTTCATTGGAATTTTCCCTCTTAAATCTTAACCATTTTAGTAATCTTACCCTGTCTCCCTCCTCCTGTGTCAAATAATTGTTAGTTTATCTTTTTTGATTAATAAAATTATTTTTGAAGCAGTTATAGATTTACAGAAAATGAGCATAAAGTACAAAGAGTTCCACATACCCCATAACCACACATGCACCACTTCTCCCATTATTAACATCCTGCCCAAAGTGGTACACTTGTCACAATCAAGGAAATGCATTGACACAGTATTGTTACCCCAAATTCATACTTCACATTGGGGTTTAATCTGCTACTTTATGTTCTGTGACTCTTGACAAATGTTTAGTGGCATTTACCTACCATTGTTGTATCATAGAGAATACTTCTACTGACTGCCCTAAAAATTTGTGTTCTCTCTATCCTTGTCTCCCAATTCCACCCTATGACAACCAGTGATCTTACTGTCTTCATAATTTTACCTTTACCTAAATGTTATACAGTTTAAAAGTATATGTAATCTTTTTAGATGAATTTAATTTTCCCCATATCCTAGCTTTATAGTTCACCTTTTATTAGCACTTAATAATATCCGTTGGCTATTTATACCACAGATTCTTTATCCACACATCTCCTGAAGGACATTTTGGTTGCTTTCATGTTTTGGTAACTATAAATAAAGCCAGTATAAAGATCTCTGCAGGTTTTGATGTGGACATAATTTTTTAATTTTATTTTTTTAATTTCTTCTAATTAGTAATACATGACAGTAGAATGCATTTTGACACATTGTACACTGATAGAGCACAATTTATCCTTCCTCTGGCTGAACATGGTGCAGAGTCACCACTAGTGTAATAGTACATATATATGTCTCATTCCACTATCTTTCCCATCCTAACACCCACTCTCCTCTTCTCACTCTCCTCTGCAGAATTCAAAGTCCCTTCATTTTTCCCTACCTCCTACCGCATTATGGATTAGCAACCGCTTATCAGAAAAAAACATTTGGTCTTTGGTTTTTTTCAGTTTGGCTTATTTCACTTAGCATGAAATACTACACCTCCATCTATTTACCGGCAAATGCTATAATTTCATTTTTCTTTATGGCATAATTTCATATTATGAGTAATATTCGATTGTGTATATGTACCACATTTTCTTTATCCATTTATCTGTTAAATCACGTAGTATGCTGATTTAAAGTCCTTTGGGTATAGACCAAGGAGTGGGATAGCTGGGTCAAATGGTGGTTCCATTACAAGATTTCTGAGGAATCTCTATACTGCTTTTCAGAGTGGTTGTACCAATTTGCAGTCCCACCAGCAATGTATGAGTGTATCTTTTTTTCCCACATCCTCACCAACACTTATCGTTGCTTGTATTCTTGATAATTACCATTCTGACTAGAGTGAGATGAAATCTTAAGGTTTGATTTGCATTTCTCTAATTGCTAGAGATGATGAACATTTTTTCATATGTTTGTTGACTGATTGTATTTCTTCTTCTGTGAAGTGTCTGTTCAGTTCCTTAGCCCATTTGTTGATTGAGTTGTTTGTTTTTTTGGTGTTGTTTTTTTAGTTCTTTATATATCCTGGAGATTAATGCTGTATCTGAGGTGCATGTGGTAAAGATTTTATCCCAAGATTTTTGGTTGAAAAGAAGCTTTTTAGTTTGAATCCATCCCATTTATTGATTTTTGATTTTACTTCTTGCACTTTAGAAGTCACAAATTTTTAATTCATTTCAGTAAATACTAGTAAGTACTATTGCTGAATCATATGATAAGGATGTAAGTATTTTATAAGAAATGTTTAAATTGTCTTCCACAGTGACTATGTAATTTTGCATTCCCACCAGCAAGGAAGATTTTCTTTGCTTTACATGTTTACTTTCATTTGTTATTATCAGTGTTTCAAAATTTGGTCTTTCTAAAATGTATAGTAATATATTATGGTTATTTTAATTTGCACTTCAAAATTAGTATGATGTATATATTTTCCTACTTTTTTTAAAATCATCTCTATGCTTTCTTTAATGAGTATATCTGGTCAGGTCTCTTGCCCATTTTTTAATTAATCTGTGCATTTTCTTATTGTTGACTTTTCATTGTTCTTTGTATATACTGAATAACAGTCTTTTATCAACCCTATATTTTTCAAGTATTTCCTCCTACTCTGTAGCTTGTTTTCCCACTTTCTTGACATAGTCTTTTGATAGAGTAGAAGTCTTTAATAACATGTTTATCTTATTGATTTTTTTCATTGATCAAATGTTTGATGTTTGATCTAAAAAGTCATCCCATATCCAAGGTTATCTAGCTTTTTCTCCTATGTTATCTTATAGGAATTTTATACTTTCACATTTTACGTTTAGTTCTATTATCAATTTTAGGTTAATGTTTTGTGAAGGATTTAAGGTCTGTCTAGATTCATGTTTTTTAAGTGTGGGAGTCCAACTAGTCTAGATCCATTTGTTAAAAATGCAATCTTTGCTTCATTGTACTGCCTTTTCTCTTTTGTCAAAGATAAGATCATTCTATTTCTCCATTTTCTGGCCTATATATTCTATTCTGTTGCTATATTTGTCTCTTTTTACTTTTTACCTATTACCTTACTATCTTGGTTATTGTAATTGTCCAATTCAGTCTCGGAGTTGGACAGTGTCAGTCCCTTAACTTTTTCTTCTTTAATATTGTGTTAGCTATTCTAATTTTTTGCATCTATACAAAAACTTTAGAATAGATTTATTAATGTATAGAAAAAACTTGCTGAGATTTGATTTTGGATTAAGTTGAATCCTTAGATCAATAGAGGAAGAACTGACATCTTGTCAATACTAAGTTTTCTTACCTGTGAATATGGGATATCTCTCTCCTTTTATGTATTTTTCTTTGAAATATTTCATCGGGGTTTTGAAGATTTCCTCAAAGGACGAATTAATTCTTAAAACTGGAGTCTTGTTCATTGAGTCCACTTGTCCCTAGTGACCATTAGCATCATTGTGTAAAGATTACTACACTATTTTGTGTAAGATTTGGGCAATTATTTCTTAAAGACTAGGATTAATGGAAAACTCTTGCTTTCTGACTTTTTTTAAGTAGAATTTGTCTTTTAAATTCTTACCGACTTTTTTTTAATATTTAATTTTTTAGTTGTAGTTGGGCACAACACCTTCATTTCACCTGTTCATTTTTTTTTTATGTGGTGCTGAGGATTGAACCCAGGGTCTCGCATGTGCCAGGCAAGCGCTCTACTGCTGAGCCACAACCCCCACCTTTGTTACAGACTTTTGATCACATTTTGATAATTGTTATAATTACAATCCTTATCAAGATTTGGGAGAAAATGTAATTTTAGGTGTTCCAGATCATGAAAGTTATCTCCTAATTCTTTTGTATTAGCCCTTTTGTCACTACATTTTACTAAGACAATGAAAATTCATCTCTATTTCTGAAGAAAATGTTAACTTTCAGCAGTATTATTTTAATTATCTGCTAAGTAAGAGTTTATCTCATATTATCATTCTTTTCATAATGCAGCCTTTTATACTTCCGATTCCAGCATAAGTTTCTACTTTTGATTTTCCTATGTGCACAACAGGAGCTCTAAAACTTACTTTGTGTATGTCAGGATACTGTAAATTTTAAGCAAACTGTACATTTTTCTCTGCAAAATCAATTGCATTTTCTGAGAAATACACTGTGTGCTTATTTATGTCCTAGACATATGGTAATTTTAAGTATGTACTCTTCATATCAATATTAACATTTTGTTTTCTATTTCTAATAGGCATTCTCTACTTGAAGTGTTACCTTCTCTAAAAATTCTTAATGGTGATACGGTAAACTCTCATTCAGAAATCCACACTCAAGAACACTGTCCTCTAGAATCAAGACATTTGCTTGCATTTTGTCAGTCCCAAATTCGAGAATTCAAATTACTAAGTGAAAGGTATATCAATGGAAATAGGTAAGATTCTTATCTCCTCCTGGTAGTATTTAAAATAAAGTAAAATATACACATAATTTTTAAATATGCTGATTGTCACAATCATGCTGTTTTTGCTTTAAATCAGTGTGTTTCAGGGAATATTCTACCTTTAGAAAAACTTCTGGACATCATGGTTTTATTCTTAGAAATACATCAATATATATTTTGAGTGTAATTTGATATATTTCAGTGCTAAAATATTAGATAAAACAAATAGAAACTTGAAAAAAGTTTCAAGACACTGCAAACATTCATTCTATTAGTTATCAATAATCAGTTGTAAATTTATTTAACAATTATTATGGGAAAGACTATCCTCAAAGAATTCACAGATTAACATAAAAGAAAATTAGGTAAATAAAATGTTACAATTGAGTAAAACAAGTTTTATAACATAATATATATTAAATTTTAAGGTACATATAATAAATATATGTGTATATTAAGGTATTACAGGACCAAATTTTAAGATACATGTACTAAATATATGTATATATTAAGGTATTACAGCACCACACTGGAAAAATGCAGTCAACTCTTACATGTATTCAGAGCACAGAAGCTGAATTGTAATCAAATATTGAAGAAAGAGAACTTTCTTTTCCCCACCCCCACCTTGAAACCTGGTGGAATTACAATGAATGAATTATAAGCTGGGTCTGGTAGTATACACCTATATAGCTCAGGAGGCTGCTTGAAGCAAGAGTATTGCAAGTTCAAGCCAGCCTCGACAACTTAGTGGGACCCTAAGCAACTGGAGAGACCCTGTCTCTAAAATTAAAAATACAAAAAAGGGATGTGAATGTGGCTTAGTGGTTGAGTATCCCTGGGTTCAATCCATGGTAATAAATAAATAAATAAATAAATAGAATTATAATTGATCTTTTTAAAACTGGATTTTAAAATTTGCATTTCTTCATAAAATACAAATAAGCTACAAGAAATGTTTTCACATTTTTTTCACTTATGATGAGTCTCCCTTATAACAGGAAAAATAATATGCACTGTATCAGTGAATTCAGCACCTTACCATAAACATTTGATATCACTGTGTACCTTTTCTGAATTTTTAGTAAATAAAATGAGTAAAATACAAAATATGAAAAATATATTGAGGGAATCTTTGCTAATGCCTAATAATTAACTTTACGAACACAGAAACTATCTAATTATATTTACATTGTTAGGAAATAATTATAGCTTCCATTTTGTTTGTTGTGATGAAATATTTTTATGTAGTGCATTATTTCAGAAGAAAAATAAACAAACTTGTGACTATATATTAAATATATCCATACAATATATGTTTGAAATAAGTAAAACATTTTCAAAATATGATAGGTTTAAAGGAAGATAAATAAAATGTCTCTAAGAATAATGCTCGTATATCCTTTACATTTGTTATTGGGGGCTTTATAACTGACAAACACATGAAAGTTTGAGTAATTACATAAATCACAATATACAATAGAGAAATCCACAATTTTTAAAGAGAATCTCACCTATTTATGTCTTAAAATATTTGAAATCTTTTTGCAATGGATTGTTTTTCTAAAGAAAAATAGAAATACAAACTTTCCCATAACATAAATTCTTTGTTTAAAAGTCCAATACAAATATTTTGTGTGGCAAGAGTCAATGTAGAAAGTACTTTTAAATTTTATTTCATAAATAACTTCTCCAAATTTAGGCAGCCATGATTTCGCATGTTTATGGTAATAAAAGCATGAATTTTTCTCATTCAGTTGTACCAAAAATATCTTGAATAAAAATGGTCCTAAATCTTCCAGATATTTTGTCTGGACTGACAGTTCTAAATTAAATTAAAAAAACATTTTAAGATTTTGTTTATAATGAGGTGAATTTTATAAATAACTAGAAGTAATTTACAGTGAATGTTCATTTTAGGCCATGAAACAAAATTTATTTGCAAAATCTATTGAAGTTGTATACTTACTGAATAGTATTTAATACTAAATGGTCTATTTATTTGTTTAATACTAAACAAATTTGTTTAATACTAAATGGTCATTTATTTGTTCAGGGATGTGTTCACCTTGGATACTGCAGAAAATTTCTGTTATTATTTTAAGAAGTTGATGACACTTAGTAATGAATGCAGATATGCACATGAACATGGGGATATAAGTATCACTAAGAGAGATGAATCAGAAACCCAGAAAAATCATTTGGCCCTTCCAAGCAGTGACTTCATACTGCAAGATGAAGTCTTCCACTCTAGCACCAACAAACATAGAACAGACTCACCAGGAATTTCTGAGCAGTGGATGGATCCTTGCTTTAATAATTCCCCAATAAGCTACTCCTCTGCATATGAAGTTGTGGAAGGAAGAAGTCAGGAAAAATTAGTAGGCCTGAAGAAAGAAGATGGTAAGACAAAAAGCATCCCCACCAAAGGAAGTTCATTCATGGAAACAGAAACGACAAATTCTCTGCTGAGGAATCACCAGCATATGGAACAGAGTGAAAAAATGTAAGATTTGTAAGTCATATTCTTTGCAGATGTTATGTTTACTATTTTTGATGGATGATATTAAGTCAATGGTGCTAAATAATAAGTTGGTCAAGGTTTAAATCTCTATAATATTTTATATCCATTCCCTTAACTATATTTTTATGATGTGTACAAATTAATCACCATGCAGATTAATTTGATTAAATTTTGTCTAGTTTTGATTTGATTTCTAGTATTACTTCATTAAAATTGAGTAAATGTGAATTTTTTCTTGCCTTGTAATTTCTAAATAACTGAGATAATTTGAACAAGAAATAAAATATTACATTCTAAAATAATTAAATGATACTTTCTGAATAATCAAGTAATTTATTTAAAACTATACCTTTGTATTTGCTAAGTATTTTCCCACTGTAGTAAAACATTTAATGAGCATGTGTGCAGATATTTGTATACTGTAATTTTCTTGGCATAACAGTTTTATAAGGTATAGAACTAATCTTCATGATTAATCACATACAATTCCTTGCAATTATTAAACACTTTTATATTTGAAGGCTAATGGCTGGCTTTTATTGCTTATTGAACCAGCAAAGGTTGATTTTCACTTTGGCCTATTTTATATTTGAAGGCTAATGGCTGGCTTTTATTGCTTATTGAACCAGCAAAGGTTGATTTTCACTTTGGCCTATCAACTTCTTGATCTCTTTTTTTGTTTTTTTGCCTTCGTATCTAGCCAATGAGAGAGAAAAAATGTCAGACTCAGCTTTTCTGACAGTGATTGGTGCTGAGCTGAACAGGGAAGGAGTCAGAATACCACAGTAGCTATTTTTGCTTTCCCCAGTCTTCCTACTTTGAGAAGTTATCGGTGTATGCAGTTATTTCCTTTCTGGGAGTTGTTAAATAGTTTAATATTCTAAAACTGATGTTTATTTCCTATTATAGAAATAATATTTTATTTAAAAATGGCTTTACTGTTTCCTGATTTATACTTTACTGATTTATTTAATTGATTGCTTTTGCTCCAAACACTGCAGACATTGCCTATTGAAATTTTATATAAATAATACTTGGAACTTCTGAATGATAAATAAAGTAGCTAAAGGATAATAGTATGTAGGGATGAATAAGTGAAAACAGAGATAAATCAAAGACTTCAAGAATAAAGGAAAAGAAAATGTATACTCACCTACTGAAATTTGCCATTTGGTAATTCAGAAAGATGTACTGTAAGGCTATGTCAAAGTTTCCTAAGCCTGATTTATGAATACTCTTATGCTAAGTATATTTCTTAGTTTATGATATTTGCTAAGAAAAGATCATGATTATGATGATGATAGTAATATAATAATAAATCAAACTAGCATTAGCAAATAATTGTATTATTACTTTTCTAAATTCCCACAAATAAACTATGGTCATGTATGATAGAAAGAATTGCTTAAGTAGACTTTGTCTTAAACCAGATTGTATGAGGGAAGGACAAAATTTCATTGGGTTTGATAAATTACAAAACTACTGAAAACTGTTTCAAGAGAGCATTGGAAAATAGAATCCTTTCTCCACCTTACATCTTTTAATCCAAATTCAGTAATTTGAAAAGAGAGTAAGACAGAATTGTTAACACTTTGACTATATTCTATGCCTCATTAATATTCCTGCAGTAATCTTTGTGGGAAAGGGAAAAATTCCAATTAGAAAGAGTTAAGTGATAAACACAGCATGTACTCATTTATTATCAGTGTACGTATTCATCATACTTTTCTATTATTGCTGCATAGACTAGGGGAATATGAAAACCACAGCACTGACTAATTTTGTGCTTGAAATTGGCAAGTAGGCATGGGCTAGGAGAACATTAGACTTTACTTTTGGGCTTTAAAGAGGGTATTTTAAGTGTTTATTTATCTTTTCTCATTGCCACCCTCCACCCAGATAAAAATCTTCAGTATCATACAAAATCTCTATTATATTTCTCTTAAAGAAATAAACAAAACCCCCTTTTACCTATATCCCTCACATTAATATTGGCCTATTTGCTCCATTAAATTAGAAGGTTTACATATTTTTTTTCTTCTATAACTAGAGTTAGACAAAAGAAGGATCTTTGTTTTAAGGAGCACTATATACAGTTCATATTTAAAATATAGGTTATGAATACCTCTTATGTACAAGTGTATATTCATGCAGATTAAAACTTTTCTTTCTCCTCTTTGTAGCAGGGCAGCGGTAGTAATCCAGGCACACTGGCGTGGTTACCTTGTGCGCACACAGATCAATTTCTCTACACAAAAGCATACTGCTGCAGTAGAACCCCTGCCAAATTCCTTCATCAATATTCCGACTATTTTGAAGAAAGAAAAAAGAAAAAATACTATGAATATCCAAGAACAGATGGAGAGGGCTGCTGTTCTTATTCAGGTAAATTTTAATCTTTTGATAACATGGTTAGTCATGAAAGATTTATTGGTCATCTTTCACTAGATTATTCTGTTTAAAAACAACCCCCAAATCTAAGTGATTTACAGTTACATGACATGTGACATACAGGCTGTAGGTTAGTTATAGATTGGCTGTGGTTCTGCCTAGTATCTAGATTGAAGGAATGGTCTTTAAAACTGAAATAGCATTTTTATGGCTGTGTCAAGGTGAACCACACAGTCATATTTAAAATATCTCCTCAAATGTGTCATTTATCAAATTGTTAAGATTTGGTTAGCTCAAGCAGGTCTCATTTGACCCAATTTGTAGTTATTTCTAGAAGTCTATCAAAATAATTGTTAAAGTTCTTCAAATACCCATTTTATTTAAAAATTTAGAAAGAGAGCAGTACATAGATTTAGTCAATGTCACCAAGACCAGATGTCGAACCGAATTTTAACTAGATTATATTCTTTTTAATTTATTCATTCTTTTTTTCAATTTGATGGGTAATTTTCTAGCCATAGAATATAAAATCACAAACAAATTTTTGCTAAAAAGGCATTTACATTCTGATGGAAGAGGCAAACATAAACTAAATAAATATATAAAATTTGATCTGTAAATATCTGTAGTACTGTGCCTCAATTGAATGATAATTAGCTGAACAAAAATTTAGCATTTCCCTTTATTCATACATTTATCAAATATTTTTGACATAAAAATCTTGCTAGTGAATGTTCATGTTAATAATAAGAATCAAGGGAAAATGTAAAACAGGATAGGAATATCAAAGGGAAGTTTATACTTTTAGATCGAATGGATATGGAAGACCATAAAATATGACACTAGAGACAAAGACTAAGCCATGGGCTATCTAGGGGAAGGATATTCCAGACAAAGGAATATCAGGTTCAGAAGTCCTGAATTATAGAATACTCACAGTGTTTACAGAATAGCAAAATGATTGTGTGACTGGAAAATGATAAAAGGGAAAACAAATAGGATTTATAAGTCATAGATTATTGTATAAGACTTTGGTTTTATTTCTATGATTCAGAAAGACATTCAAGGACTTTAAAAAGATTAATCATGGACTGACATGATCAAGCTCACTTTACGTTGCAAATATATTATAAGAGGGTAGCAGTAGTAGCAGAAAAATGAGTTGGGAGGTTAGTGCAGTATCCCAAGAAGAAATAATGGTGATACAGACCAAAATCTTTGCAGTGGAAGTAGTAAGATTATCACATTCTAGACTATTCTGACTTATCTTGAAGATCTGACATGCATTTTGGAAGGAGAAGCTGATAAAGTTAATGTATAGGCATATGGTGTATAAGAGATAAGGAGGAATCAGGGATGCCTTCTAGGTATTTGGCACAAACAACTGGAATAACAACCTTAAATTTAAGAAAATAAAAGAGAGAATCTTTTCTCTAAATTTTCTATCTGTTCATTTAAGGCTATAGTTTTCAAGAAAATCGCCTCTGCCTTGGCTCTAATGAATATATCCAGTATTTTAGATTACTTAATTTTTTTGTACATATTCCGCCTAAGAGCAGTGCATAGACAAAGCTGGTACTGCTGCCAGATAATGGTAGAAATGGGGGTAGTGCAGTTGATTGAAGGAAACTTTGAGAAAAAGTGAGAAAAAAATCTAATTTCTATCTCAAATATTATTCTGTTGCATAAGGAATGTAGATGTCATGAAGCCCAAATTCCTGTCATTATTGGATGTGTGCAATGCATTTTTCAGCATTAATGATTAATGAGTAGTCAACTTTTCTTCATTCGTCTCAATAAGGAGAAGTCCATTATCTTATGAAAGTGTCTATATTAGTAACTAATATCACTTAAAGATATCGCTGGGTGAGCTTTTTTGTATCTGTAATTAAAAGAAGCATAATTTAGTCTTTCTTTGTAATTTAGGGCAAATTTTCTTTTATATTGTACATCATAATAGTCAACTCACTGAATTCAACCACTTTTTCTCTTTCTGGGCATAATTATCTAGTTTGTTGAATTACTTATCATAAGATATAAATTCTAGACTGCCTAAACATCCTTGGAACACAGCATAATGTGGAAAAAATATCCTAGTTTTAGAAAGATTGAAGATTTCATGAAGAATGAGCAGGAAGCTGCTTTCTGCTCACTAAAATTTCCATTCTTTACTTCTTCCTGGAATATTGGCCAAGTTGGTTTCCCAGCTTCCCTTGAAGTTTATTGTGGTTCTCTTTTAAAGTACTAGTCAATGGAATATGAGTAGAAAATATATGCACAAGTTGTATAACTTCCCCAAAAAACCTCCAATAGACATTCCTTCATATTCTTTTTATTTTCTGATTGGCTGAAATGTAGACAACCTCTGGGAACCTGTGGAAGCTATCTGCTAAAACTGAAATAGCTGCAAAGCCTGAATCATTTCATGTTAAAGTGCTGTCTTATGTGTTTTATTTTGGCCTCCATTAGTGTTTATTATGTGATCTAGAATTAATTTTTAAGTTAATATACATTACAGCAACCCAAAGTATGTAAATATAGCTTGAGAAACAGAGATTGATGTTAATATATAAAAGAGTGGAATTCCAGTATAAAGGATAGTGGCAGTAAAAAAAAAGGGATTATATGTGACTAGAATAATAAATACAGTGCAACTAGACTGTCAAAGAACTAGAATATTAAAATGTGTAAGAAATTTGAATGTGTAAGAAAGATGAACTAATTTTAAATGAATTACCAGAACTATTATGCCTTTTAATAGAAATTAATGAAATAGGAGGATTACTTACCAACACATTTATATTTCTAATAAAATGGGACTTGAATTTCTAACCTTACACAGTTCCATGAAGAAAGTATCACTAGGTGTCACACCAGAAACACACACACTACAGCTTTGTAGAAGGTCTAGCCTGCTAATCATTTGGATAGATCCATCGTGAGGCATGATGAATCAATCTTTTAACTCAGTCCTTGAAGGTTAAATAAAGGTTGCCCTTTCTGTTCATTTTACTGGTTCTATCCCTAATCTTGATATATTATCATTATATTGGTATAAAAGAGTGGGGGTGTATAAATATAATGACCTTAGAGAAAAAAATCAAGGGAAAGCAAGCATGTCTGCCTAATTCTTAAACCTTGCCAGAGCAGGGTCAGGGACAAAGGAATGTGAAGGGCACTTCACTTTCAAGAAGTCATCTGTCCATTTATTTCTGTTAGGGAGAAGATATTCTAAAGTGAAGCAAGTAACCAAGATAACATAAAATATTCAGATGAAGGAATCTAAAATAATAATAATAAATAATCCCCATATTACAGGTGTTTAAAAAATATATTTCTTTCTAAGATAACTTGTATATACTAATCATCTAGAGGATGTGACATATTCTGGTATGCAATAAGGACCCAACTCTATGGGAAAAAGCAATCATAAAGAGGGGGATAGTCTTCAAAATGAGTGAGTTAAGAAATTAAGGCCACTTTTTAAAGCAGTGCTTCCAATTTTGTTTCTCCTTACACAAAAATACACCGTCTTTGGGGCTGGGGATGTGGCTCAAGCGGTAGCATGCTCACCTGGCATGCACGGGGCGCTGGGTTTGATCCTCAACACCACATAAAAATAAAATAAAGATGTTGTGTCCACTGAAAACTAAAAAATAAATATTAAAAAAATTCTCTCTCTCTAAAAAAAATACACCATCTTCTATTTCTATCATTTAACATTGTTCAAGTTCTTGAATACATTTATATTTTCTTCTCTTCAGTTTAGGAGAATTCTGTACTCTCTTAAAAAGTTAAAAATTGTCCATAACAAGTTACAAAGCAGGAATATTATCTATACTGCAATTTATTTTTTAGTGGCAAAAAATGATTAGTCAATTTCAATTTTTTAACTTTAAACAATGTTGAGTATTACATGCTTTCTTTATTTGAAAAACTAAATAAATAGAATTTCTAGAAGTAATAGAGCAAGGATATTGGGGAAATAATGATGAGAGCCCATTGTGTGACAGTCATGGTCTTACCAATATATGTAAGAAATTTCTAATTTAATTTAATCTTCACTACGTTGTATCAGAGAAAGGAGGGTAATGATGATCTAATCATTCATGACTTTTATGATTTTGATTTTACAGATGAAGTTGAGCTCGCTTAGTGGTAATAACAGTCATAGTCACAAATCTAGAGGTTAGGAAAAAAGAAAGATAATATCAGTGAAAAGGAGAAATATAGTTTAGGCAATAAATATATTAGAGAATAAAGCCCCTCTTGGATTCCTAGACCTACCACATACTTACTTTTCCCAGAAAATAAATTGCAGTCTGTGAATGGAATCTGAAGACTGAAACATGTGCAAGAGCAAAAAAAAAAAAAAAAAAAAAAAAAAAAAAAAGAAAAGAAAGTATATTTTCTGAGGGAGTAACTGTGTCTGCCATATTCCTTGCTTCTGTGTAAGGTTTTCTTAGAGGAAGCTGAAAAACAGCCTGTTGAGATTGATGGTGAGGTTTGATTGAAACAAATTTCTTCCATGTACAAAAAGTGGAATTGGAAGTAGCTGAACAAAGAATGCTTGAGAAGGGTATTTCTCAAGTTGAGAGAAAAATTGAATTTTCACATCAGACATGTTAGATGGGTAGAGATCTTAAGTTAGGAGGAACCAGTCTTTTTGATGGTGCCATCCCCATCCTAAAAGTAAGATAGATGACTATACCTATTCTTGGAAGCCTGGGTTTCTCATGTCTTTGAGGATAAGGATGGAAACACTGGGAAAGTCAAGTATTTATCATAGGGTGCGAAAAGAAAATCTCTGCTACTCTGTATCAGAGACTAATCATGATGAGCATAATTGAGAATTGGATTCATCACTTATGACAGTCCTCTAGCTCCAGATACAGTGTGACATTGTAAGACACTGTATGTCAGCCTTTATCAGCAGTCTGCATGTCCTACCCAGGATTACATGCCTGAGAATTAATAACAGCAATAACAGATTTAGCACAGCTTCTGATTTGTCTGAGTAGTAAAAGACCTTCAACTAATACTGAAGGTCCATAGGTACTCAGGGCTCTTCTATGTATTTTAAATGTTCTTTAATTAAATGTGTACAGATTCACATTTGATGGACAAGTTGGTCACAGAATGAAATTGCATGGAAGTTGGCACTTGTGGGCATCTAAAGAAATCTTGCTCACTGTTTGGAACCTTAGGTTGGTGTCTCATAGATCCACTATGCTTGTATTCAAATGTTAACTATACAATGAGGGGTTTCTGGGATACTTTATTTAAAATAACCACCCCTTCCCAATGCTCCCTACTCCCTAATCCTAATTTGTTTTAGTCTATGGCATTTTTTAAGCATACTATATATTTTTCTTATTGCATTTATGTTTTATTTCCACCTCCATAGATTTTTTTCTGGTATACTTTCTAACTGTTCTATCAGAAAAAGCTTAGTTTTACACTTTATTATGTTGATTGTTAAACTACCAGCCAATATTGACTCTTTTAAAACCTAACATATATCTCCTTCCTCATCATTACCAGCCAATATTGACTCTTTTAAAACCTAACATATATCTCCTTCCTCATCACTAGATTGTGTGACAAAAATCACACTTTCATGAATATTTCTTTATTACCTTCTGTATGACCTATTGCTCTCTATATACCTGTAATATATTGCTAAAATGTGATGATTAGTTTTCAGTATCTCCAAATATCATATCAATATTCAGACTTCCTATCCAATTTTACAAATGTTAGTTTACAACATTTTCTTAATAAAAATATAAGCAAATTCAACACTTTTCCTTTGGTTTACATGATACTTATAGTTTAACACAGAGCGATTCCCTTCTTTTCCTTAAGGTTCATTCACTGAAAAAGCCAGATCATTTGTCCTTTATAGATTTGTATTCCTCTAATTTCGCACAGTGTGTTCCCAGTGCATTTAATATGTCTCATGCTCATTTGTTTTTGTGAATCTACAGCAAGATCTAACATTTGATCTGATTCAGATTTGTTTATTTTCAGCAAAGATACTCTGTAGATGGTAGTATGTGTTACAACAAAGTACTTAATATCTGGTGGCTTCCTTTTCAGTAATATTAGTGTCCATTTATAAACATTGCCTATGCCAACTATTTTATTATTGATCTGTAAAATTATAATTCTGTACATTTTTGCTACTTCGTTTATTAGCTAAAACATTTCTATACAGGAAATTTTTTTCTAATTAATTATTTTAGATACCCTGGGTTACACAGTTGATCCTGGAAAGGCAGGTTAAATGCTTGATACTTTTTAGATCAGTGAGGTTTCCTAGCATCTTCCAGAGGTTACCATAATGCATATTATTATAATGAATTCATTAACTTTACAAATAAATAATATAATGTTATATTATAGTTTCTTTTTCCCAAGTAACACTTGAGTCAGTATGCTTTCCTAACATTGTCTTCATTTGCCCTATAATCTTGTACATTAATGTATGTATTTCCATTGCATTTATTCTTGTTAATGTGCAAATTGTTTCTTATTTGGCCAATGTGTTTCTTCAAGTTAACCTTTTTGATACAATTCAGTAGTCAAAAATTTTTACTTCCTTTATAATTTGATAACAAACAATACATTGTTTCAAGTTCACTTACTAGACATTTTGTCCCAGGCTTGCAATCATTAATTTCTTCAAAGATCCTTGGTTTGCTTGGTGGGAATAATATACAGAGACCCCAATCTGGATTTTAGCAGAATAAATTGCTGTAGATACGGTCATTATTTTTAGATTTTTTTTCAATGTGCTGAGCTTGAAAACACATTTTTTAATATTTATTTTTTAGTTATAGGTGGACACAATATCTTTATTTTATTTTTATGTGGTTCTGAGGATCAAACCCAGAGCCTCACACATATGAGGCAAGCACTCTACCACTGAGCTACAACTCCAGTCCCACTGAAAATACTTTTTTAAGGAAAAAAACTTACCATGTTTCATACAGGTTTTTTAAAATTACATTTGGGACTATATGATATTTATTTAATTTTTACATTTGCAATTTTTCTTTATAAACTCTTGGTTCCTACTAACATAATTGCTCTTTTTTTTCTCTGTTTCATTCCCCACCCTCTCCATGGAGTGTGGAGAGAGGAGAGGTAGGGGAGTGGGTTTATACATACGTATAAAGTAGAAATAAACAAAGACCATAGAAATGGGACAAACCAGCTATTTATTCAGAGTGTGCATGTACATTGTTCTGAAGCCAAATCTAAGCAAAGAATATTTAGAGAATTCAAGTTTCTATTGCCTTCTACCTAGTTTTCTGCTTTTGTATGTAACCATATTAAAAATAAATTTTATAATTTATACTTTTAATTTTAAATGTAAGCCAGCATTATACTTCAATATGTTTATTTAATGTGTATGTTTATAATATATTTATATACATTTTTCATAAACAGTATTATGAAAAAAAAAATAATTATTTCTTGCCTGTATTTTATACTTAATATATTCTGAAACTCATATGCAGTATATAAACATAAGTATATATCTATATATGTTTATATACAGATACTAAAGCTTCATTATACTTAGATGTATAGTTTGAAAAGCATCCCGGCTCCAAGATTAGTAAGTAATATGAATATTTTAATTAATTTTTACGGGGCATTTGTATATGTTGAAGATTTCCTAAATATGCTTTGGCTTATTTTGTACACGGGGCGTTTGTATATGTTGAAGATTTCCTAAATATGCTTTGGCTTATTTTGTACATGGGGCATTTGTATATGTTGAAGATTTCCTAAATATGCTTTGGCTTATTTTGTACACAATCATTTGAAAATCAGCAAAATTGGTCTTCTTTGCATCTCTTTCTTCTTAGTTTAGAATGAGTCCTAGAGGAATTGTCAGATAATTGATTGGTTGACCTACATGTGCAGTTGAGGGAGTTTTAAAGATTCTTTTCTGCTTACCACAAAGAAAATCTCCTGAGATTCAGACACATGCAGTCATTTAATTTATCTTACAGTTTTAAGTGTCACATAAAGTTCAAAAAACAGATTATTGAGCCATTAAACTAAGTTCTAAGATGTTTTATCTTTCTAATGGGATAACACAGAGAATCTGGTTTGGGGTTTGATCTATAACCCTGTATAACATAGTTTAAATTTTTGTTTAGGCAGTTTGGAAAGGCTTTATTTTGCGAAAGAAACTGACAACAGCTCTAGAGGCCATCAAAAATGAAGAATCTGAAGAAGAATATGAAGAAATAGAGTTAAAAGATTTTACATTTGATGAAGTAAGTACCAACTCCAACAAACAATATTTATCTTATAATATTACCTGTACACTATTTTGATGTATACCAGTTTCTAAGGTATTTATCCTAGTAATTTTATGTTATAGTTTCTTTTTCCCAAGTAACACTTGAGTCAATATGCTTTTCCTAACATTGTCTTCATTTGCCCTATAATCTTGTACAATGTTTAGAGGTGGTCATAGAATGGTTACAATATTACCTTGTACCATTTGAACCAGATCTCCAGAAGCTAATGTCTTATGTAACTACAGTAAAGTTACCAATTTTAGAATTAACATTGCTGCATTACTGTGATCCAGTTGACTTTATTCAGATTTTCCAGTAATCTCACTAATGTCCCATTTTTAGTCAGATCAATGAAGACAAGTTACATTTAGTTGTTATTTTTCTTTAGTTTTCTTTGAACTGGAAAAGATTCTGGTTTGTTTTGTTTTTGTTTTTGTTGTATTTCATGAACTTAATTCTTCATTTAAAAAGTACATAAGTCTTTCCTTTATTCATGATCTAAAATATTAAATGGAAAATTCCAGAAATAAATAATTTATTAGTTTGAAACTGTGCACAGTCCTGAGTAGTGTGATAAAATCTCATATGGCCGTTCATCCTTCCCAGGACATGAATCATCTCTTTGTCTCAGGACATGAATCATCTTCTTCTCCACAGTATCCACACTGTATATACTACCTACCCACTAGCTTCTTAGTAGATATCACAGTTAACTGATCACTTTTTCAGCATCATAGTGCTTTTGTTCAAGTAATTCTTTATTAGCATTACGCCTGGAATTGGACTATAAAACCAGTGAATGATGCTGGCAATGTTGTCTATATCATCGATTAGGTTTTGTACAATACATGGTTTCAGGTATCCACTGGGGTCTTGGAACCAGTATCCAGTGAATAACTCTAGGAGTTAAATATAATTATAAATACACACACACACACACACACACACACACATATCATGAGAATTTTGACATTCAGTAATAAGATATTTTCTTTTAAATTCAGTCAGAAAAGTTAAATCTATTTTATGTATTTTCTCTGTTTGTCAGACATAATTTATCAAGCGTCTCCAAATTTCACTGTAATATTGAATTATGAATTCATTAATATTGTATCAGTAAGTCTAAGATGAGGGATTGCAGTTTAACTCAGTGGTAGAGCACTTGCCTAGCATGTATGAGAAACTGGGTTTGATTCTCAGCACCACATAAAAATAAATAAATAAAATAAAGGTATTGTGTCCATCTGTAGTTTAAAAAAAGAATTAATAAAAAGACTTAAGATGAAGCTATTATTTATATAACACTATTGCTCACATCTAAATTATTTTCTTAATTATACATAGTCATATCTTAATCAAAAGGAAGCCTTTTAAAATTCAACATTATTCTTCTAGGATACAAAATCACCTTTCAGAGCATGCTGCTAATCAGTATGTCTCTAGAAATGCCAAGATTATTATTTTTTAATTGATGTGTAGGTAAAATAATTTTAAAATTGACAACTATTTCACATTATTTTGTCTTCAAATCTCAAATACTCAAAGGAATTAAATTGTTTCTGAAAATTCCCTTATAAAGTCAATTATTTTTCTGTGGGAAAATTTATTTTTATTTATACTCAGTGAAAAAAACAACAACTAGCTATCTTGAAAATAATTAAAACACTTTTAAATCACCCTACACCTTTCATGCAAAATCCTTGTAGTTTATTTGCCTTTGTAAATTTCTTTCTGATGTTCTTCAGAACTAAATTTAATTTACCTTGATTTTGAAGAGATGAGTTAATTTATGCCTGCTTTCTTCACTGAACAGAATTTGTTTACAATGAACTTCAATATGGAAACCATTATGCATAATGACTTGTATTATTGAGAAGCCAATTTCTATTCTTTCTGAAATTGTCATACTGATTAAAAAATATTATAGAGGGATTTTTGAAATATACACAATATCAAGAAACTATGAAGGTTTTTTTCATAGTGGTGTTGTACATTTTTATAGATTTATTCCTAGCTATTTGGTGTTTGCTGATATCATGCTTGATTAGCATATAGAAATGCATTTTATCTTTATTTTTATTTTATTGATTGTGTATGCAGCCACTTTGCTGAAATTGCTTATTATGTTTAATAGATTGTCAAGTCTATTAAATATTCTATGTATCTAATCATATCACCTATGGATAATGATAGTTCTTTTTCTTTTTTCTAACTTTTATTTCAGTTGTTTTTCTTATTGCCTTGTCCTGATTATTACCTCAAGTACAATTTGCATAGTGATGGTCATTACATTCTTTTCTACTTCCCGGTTTAAGGATGAAATTTAAATACTCCCCACTAAATGAGAAGGTACATGTAGATCTTATAGAAAATATGGGTTAAGGAGGTTATTCCTTAGCATCTTCAAAGGCAAGATGATGATGATAATGCTGCTGCTATTGCTGCTGCTGCTCCTGCTGCTGTTAATGATGATGATGATCCTATATATGTTATTTGGGATATATATATATATATATATATATATATATATATATATATATATATATATATCTCAAATACTTTCTATACATATAACTGATTAATTTCTAACACTAAACCTTGTCTTCCTAGAATAAACTAATTTGGCTATAATGCATTTTCTTTTTAACATACCAGTAGATTTGACTTGCTAATATTTTGTTTATGATTTTTTCATTTGAATTCAAGATGTTGAGACTATAAATTTCATTTCTTGCTTAGTTATATCTTTGGATTTTGGTGTAAAGGTTGTATTGGCCTTACACATGGGGTTGAAAAGTGTTTCCTCTGCTTCCCCCAAACCATTGCAGTCTTTGGGATCACCATTATACTCTCTATTATGATATTAGCTTTTTCAGATACCCCATATATAAGTAAGATTATATGGTATTTGTCTTTCTGTGCCTGGCTTATTGCACTGAGCATCATGTTCTCCATGTTCATTTATCTTGTTGCAAATGGCATAATTTCTTTATATTTGTGACTAAATAATATCCACTTGTATATGTTTGTGACCTTATCCATTCACAGACAGATATTTAGGTTGATTTCATGTCTTAATGATTATGAGTAATGCTACAATAAACATGGGAGTACAGATATCTTAACATATTGATTTCATTTGAGTAGATCCCAGAAGTGGGATTGTTTGGTAACTTGGTAGTTCTATTTTTAATTTTTGAGGAGACTCCATAGTGTTTCCTTTAATGACTGGTAATAATTTACCTCTCCACCAACAGTATTAGACAGTTCCTTCTCATCTGCATACTTAAAAACTCTTGTTATCTTTGTCTTCTTAATAATAGTCATTCTAATAGTTGTGAGGTGATGTGCCATTGTAATTTTAACTTGTATTTCCCTGAAGATAGTGATGTTGAACATTTTATCATAAACCCGTTGATCTTTGTCTTCTTTTGAGAAATGTCTATTCACATACTTGATCCATTTTTTAAAAATCAGGGTTTTTTTTAGTTTTTCATATATTTTAAATACTAACTCCGTATCAGATGTATAGTTTATAAGTATTTTCTCTTATTATGTTGTTTGATCCTTTGTTTCATTAATTGTTTCCTCTACTGCTCTTCTCTGTAGAAATACAAACATTTTGTGCAATCCCATATGTCTAGTTTTGTTTCTGTTGCCTGTGGCTTTTTATTTTCAATGTCCTGAAACATTTTGTGTTTTAATTTTGTTGTTTCTATTGACCTATCTTGGAGTTCACTGACTATCTCTCCTGCTTTATCTAATCATTTTTAGTACATCTCCTGAAGTCTTTATTTCTTTTGTTTAGTTCTACAATTTCTATTTGATCCTTTTATTTAAATCAACTTGAAGTTTTATATCATCCTATGTATATTTTCTTGAACATTTCAAGTGTGATATTTTTGAAAGTTTCTCAATTAATGAAATGCCTGGATCACTTATAGGTTTGTTTCTATTGGCTATTTATCTCTTGGATGTTTAGTCAGTTCATCTTCTTTCTATGCATTTAATCTTTGGTTATGTACCAAACTTTATCTATGTAAAGATGTTGTTTTCTTTCTCTAAAGAAGATTTAATTTTATTCTGAAAAGCAGTTATTGTGTGAGCAGAGATTCTTTTGAGGCTATTTTTTGTTTGTTTTTTTTTTTGTTGTTATTGTTTGTTTGTTTTGGTATGGCTGTTCTATTTCTTGTTTCTCCTAAATTTAAAACAGTTGGGTGTTTCATCTGAAAACCTGGGGTATATATCAGGTTTCTTTCACCTTGTTTATCCCTGAATTCCAATCCCTTTCTCTACTCCACCAAATGATTGAAAAATGTCTTCTTAGTTCTTTAGTATCCCGTTGTGTCTGTTGTGCTGTGCTTTTCAGCATCTTGTGTGCACATTTATTACTTGGAATTAGAAAACGTGAAGGGAAGTTGTAGACATGACTTTGAGCTCATATTTCTTTAGTTTGCTCAACTCTGGGATCTTGGTCCTTCACTATTCACTGCTTTAGTATTTGTACACTTCAACATTTTTCACTTTATTCCAGTGAAACTCTCCAAGCAGTTCTCAAATTTATGTTTGGCATCTCTTTCCTGTTAATAAATTTCAAACTTTACTGAAGGAACATTTTCCTGAAGGAAAATATATGGTTCACATCAGCATCAAACTCTATTTTCTAAGGTATTGGCTCTCTCCTGGTTGCCTTGATTGCTCTTAGGTGCCTTGAGCTTCTGTTTTTTTAGATGATAACTTATGGAATATTGATAGAATTATCAGGAGGATCTTAATTCTAATTCAAGCTACTATCATCATTGTCAGTATTATTATCTTTATAAATGAATAATATTTTAATCATCAGTGAGTATCTTAAGTTTTCTAGGTAGTATTTTTACCATGGTGAACAAAATATATAATATTTCTAACCTCACAAGGCATACATTTTACTCTAGGTGACAGCACCCACATTAATTTACAGTATACTATAAGATATTGAAAATACCTATAAAAATAAGATTAAGGGACAGAACATAGTATTTAATTGAAATATCAAATAAGTTCTGTATAAAGTACAGCATTTAAATAAGGATTGAAAATAAATTGAAGAAGTAGCCATAGGATAATACTATTTTGTGCTAAATATAAGGCAAGTCTTCAAACCTTGAAATATGTACACAATATATTAAAGGAACGGAAAGTTTAGAATAGGCAGAACTAATTAGTATAGAAGGATAAATAGAGGTAAAAAACAGAAAAATGGCTATGGGTTAATTCATATAATACCTAAGATGTGATATCAAGCAAGCACTTTGGATTTTATGTCAAATGCAATAGAAAATTATTATTAAGTTTTTAATATGGGAAGAAAATGTTGTTATTTCTGTTTTAAATGGATAATTTTATATTTGATTAAGAGATAATAGGTCAGGGGTGCTTGTGACTAAAGCCAAGTATTAATTAGGAAGATAATGTTCCTTTTTCTTACTTTGACATTGCCATCACTTTATTTTCAAATCATAGCAAATTACCAGGATGCTCCTGTATTTTAAAATTTTCTATATATAAGACTGCCTTTACTAGGATTTTCCTTTTTTCACTTATTTTGGTGAGAAAATAGATGCTGTTTAAATTAAGTGTTTTGGACTTTTACAATGTAATATAATCATATAAAATGGAAGATTTAGCAGTAAGGTAAATTTGAAGTGCTTGCAGCAGTTTAGGAGAATCCTACTTGGGCATTTTCCTTGTGGAGAAACAATAGGGGCAGTTCTATGAATAAAAGATGATTGATTTTCCTCTCCCTTGAATGCCTCCAGGGTCTAAGGTGTTCCTTTCAAAGGTACAGCATATTGTTCTGAAACTAACTCCACAAAATTACAGTGTACCATTTCAGTAGTCACGAATTCACTACTTTTCTGTTTTCCAGTTATGGCTAAAATTTTCATTTAGAAAGTTTGAGAACAAGTCCCCAGTGCATTTTTATAAAACTTAACCAGGATTAATTTGAATAGCCTGTCTCCTTTCAGGCAGACTGTATCCTAAGGATTGATCAGTCATGCTTAGCTGTGCTTGCTTTTAGGGAAAAGAAATACTCATAATTTCCAGGAGTGGCCAGGAGAAAATCCTGAGTTGTCAAAAATTTGTCTTTATCACTCCTATGCATTTCTTCCTATACATTATTTAAGAAGTGACTGCAAGCATATGTCCCTTTTCTGATGATAGTCATATTCTCCAATTGCTTTAACAAAAAGGATTAGAGAAGAAAAGAAAGAGCTGTCAGCTCATTATCAAGTAACTTTTGTGATAAAAAGGCGCATAAATATCATACTCAAAGAGTTCAGAACCTGATAAATTATTCAGACTACTTTCAAGGACCACATTTGTATGGCCAAAGTCAGCTGATTTATAACCTGTGGATTATGATGGGACCTCCTCTACTACAGGACAAATGATAAATTTTTCCAGAGTCACAAGTCTGACACACATTAACAGTTTCTGTATCTGAAAAAGAGTCAGGAATACCCAATCAATGACATAATATTGGTCATTCTCAATGGGAAATGGGCCCTTACTATGATCATACATATGAATAACCCAGATAGTTGTATAAGCAACTGTGATTTGTTATTTGAGGGCTCAAGCAGGATGTGGTTAATCTGCTAGTGTGATGACACTGGCAACACCCCAAGAGTAAGTTGGATTTTACCTAAGATAAACCATCCTAAACCAGGTGCTAGAATTTAAGGGAATCTATGTTAATGGAGATCCCTTCTCAACCAGTTGTGGAGTGGAGATTAAGTTTCCCTAAGAAGGACAGGCTGCCATTTTTTTCATGTAAAGCTGACCTGCCACTGAAGCCAGGTAGCAACATATTTTGATATACTCTTTTCTTTTGATGAGAGTATTTTTGGAGAGCTTCTTCTACCTTTAATATAATTGAATCCAAATCTGGTAATATCTAACTAGAGAGTCTCAAGGTCTCCTAGAGCCAGTTATTTAGTTTCTAACAGCCCAGCAGGAAACTAACAGGTGCTTTCCTATACAAAGTAAACCCTAGTGGCTGTGTCAGGAATGTCACAAATCCAAAACCACTAAGCAATACCTCCAGGTAAAGTCTGCCTCTATTGCCAGAGGTTCCGCATTGATGGGTGTTAGACTTTCTCTTTTTTTAATATGAAGAACTGAAGAAGTAGTTGTTTCTCTTTGTCTACCGGAAGTACTGGGCAGTGTTCATTTTTCCACAAAGTCTCAAGAAACTACTTGGACAAAGAGACCCAGAATTTTGTCCAGGTTTACTAGCCACACCTCCTGGCAGAGGTGTGATAATACCACAATCAAGCTGAAAGTGATTTTTTTTTAAAATTGAGATATAATTCACATACCATTTTGACTTGGCAACCAGCAGGATATCATCTATATTGTAAAAGCTTTGGACATCAGAGGGTGGAGAGGCTCACACTAAATCCTGTCCCACTAGTCATTCCACTGGCAGCAAATCACAAATTTTGTCACATGAGAACTTCACAATCTGCAACTCTTTCCCTATTAGTATATTCTTATCTGACACTCATGGAATGCGAAAGTAATCTTATTAATATCTTAGTTTCTACTATGCATTCAGATCTAGAAGCAGCAACAAGAGAACAATGAATTGGCCTAAAGGAACCCACTCATCAGATAACTTTAGCTCCTGCCTCCACCATGAGCTGAGTCCAAAACTTGTCCATTGAATTTACGTGCTCCGTATACAATGGTTCTTGGTAGGTCAGTGATAGAGAGAAATGTTTTTCTGTCTTCCCAGGCTGTCAGCTATGCAAACATCCTTGAAAAGATAGTCTAGAAAAAAGCTGTCACTGGACATGCAGATGTAGGAGACTCCAGTAGAATTGTTTCCTTCCATTAATTATCTTCTATCTATAATATTCATAATGAACCTCTCAAATAATGATGGATAAGATATTATCCAGAGCCTTGAGCCCACGTTGAAAAATAAGTTTAGCAATTTTAGTAAGCCGAGATCTCTTATTTCCTTTGGGGAAAAGTTTTGCAACTTTTTCTAGAATATAATAGATATGAAACACTAAAATAGACTATTTTAGTAGTCCGATATAGTGGTCTACATTGGCCCTTTTATTTTTTTTAACCTTTTTTAATTTGAAATAAACTTTAGCTGATGTTTTTATTTGTTAACTTAAGAGCTTATATTTTAATTTTACTCATGCTATTTAGAAGTCAACATATAAAGAACCAATGCAATTGTCTTTAAAATTATATATATATATATATATATATATATATATATATATATATATATAACTTTTTTATTAGTACATTATAGTTATACATAACATATAACATTGGGGTTTATTGTGACATACAAGCATGGAAGATAATTAGTTCCCTCCCCTCCTCTCTCTCCCTGTACCTTTTCCACTACTCCAGTAATCTTTCCTCTGTTAAGTTTTAATTTTTTAATTAGTGTTTTATAGATATACATAATCTCTATGAAAGTAAAATTCACTGTGGTATATTTATATATGTTCACTAGGATAGTTTGGTCAATTTCATTTCAGTGTCCCTCAAATTCCCCATCCCTCCTCCCTCCCCTCTACTCCACTAATATCTCTTCTATTTTCAAGGAATTCTACACACCCACCCCACCCACTCTTTTTCCCCCTTATTTTGCTCTAGCTTCCACATATGAGAGAAAACATTTGACCCTTGATTTTCTGGGTCTGGCTTATTTCACTTAGCATGATGTTCTCTGGTTTCATTCATTTACTTGTAATTGCTATAATTTTATTCTTCTTTATGCCTGATTAAAAATCCATTGTTTATATATGCCACATTTTATTTCTCCATTTATCTTTTAATAACCATTTGTGCTTATTCCACGCTTGGCAATTTTGAGTTGTGTTGCTTCAAATATTGATGTGACTGTATCACTGTAATATGCTCATTTAAGTTCTTTTGAATAAATATCGAGAAGTGGGATAGCTGGGTCATATTCCTAGTTTTTTTTAATTGTCTTTAAATTTAAATGACTGATAATGTATGAATCCTTAAACCCAAAGAATACGAGAAAAGCTAATGTCATACCATAAAATCAGAAAACCACGATAATCAGAATTGGGTTTTGTCTCAGTCTTAAGTCAAATTTAGTATTTTCAGGAATAATTTTAAGAAGGAGGCAAAATGTGAGAAGCTGGGCAATTTACTGATCTGGAGTTTATATTTTATCCCTGTCTCAAATAGGATGTTATATGTTATGGTACACTGGAGGAAAATAGTCTCTTGATTCCTTTTATTGTGGTGCCCCTCTGAACCATAGTCATTGTTAACAGAAGTGGGAAAGAAAAAGAGTAAAGACAAGTGATATAAGTGTAGTGGAAAGAGACATGTTTGCCATACAACAGTCATATTTAATGATATAAACACCTATTCTTCTAAAGTAGGAGAAGTGAAGAAGTAGTTTAGAAAGCAGAACTTGGGGTTCATATTGGGCCAGCTTTATGAACCTCAATGATTGTGAGATGCTATAAAAGATATGAAGAAAAAAATTCAAAGTAATTCTTTTTGGTGTAGTTTAAGCATCACCTTGGACAGAAAGGGAAATTGTTGAGCCATACTGGTAGAAGTGAGTCATGTAAGAAAGAGGTCAAACTATTATTTTTAGAATCTCTATGACCATTCAACATTCACTGACTTGAGGCTTGGAGCAAGTCTTGTCCTCATTTCATGAGTAAAATTAAAGGATTTTATAAATAGAATGAAAAATTTTGCACACACACACACACACACACGCATTACAACATCTGTGTTATTTGCACCTTCTCTTCCTGATAGCTTTATTTTCCATGCTATCAAAATTGAATTATAGGATAATGTTTTCTTCTATGGACAAAAGCCAAATATGTGTATGTTGGATCAAATGTTTAACTGTGAATATTCAGATACAAATATAATCAAGTTCAAATTCACTTTCAATATGTAAGTAAATATGACAATAGTCCTATAGTAATAAGAATGCTTTATAAACCCTTAGTTGTAAGTCAAAGGATATCTGAACATAAAGTTTTCTTAGAAATAGCCAAAAATAGTATAAATGTGCAGTTGTAAGCATGACATTCTAAGATGCATTTTAAAAAACAGTGCTGTATTTATAACTCTTGGCCAATTCTTCCTGGCACTTTGAAATTTTATTTTCCTCAATGTACTAGGTAATGCTAAATATACTTGATAATAATTTTGGTTGGTTAATAAATTTTGTTGTATAATAAATTCTGGTTGGTAATTATTTTGGCTGTGATTGTATAATGGTAAAATTACACGCATCTTTAACCTCCTCTGTGAGCTTCTAGAAATTTCTTGAGGATAGAATTATCCTGAAATCCCATAAAAGTTTGTGATCTTACATTCAAACTAAGAAAAGGTGTTTTGCAAAGTTTTCTGTATTTTTAATTATCAATTTTTAAAAAGCAAACTTTTCCCCAGACTTATTTATATAAGTTTTTCAAGTAAGAGTACTCTTTCAATATCTATATAACAAGGCAAAGAGGTCACTGTGCTATGGGAGACCTTGTTCTGCTGCAGAGAGAAAACAGCTGAATTTCCAAAGAACATTCAAAAAGGAGTTGGGTTAGCAGGTGTTTAAGAAAAAAAAATTGTTCATAAAAAATTATCATAAAACTCAGCCTCCATCCCTGACAACACTGTTCCTTTGCCACAGACACTTGTCAGTTGTCACGTTGCCTTTTGTAATATTGTTTCCTTCATATCTCTCCTCATTTTAGCAATTTTTCATCAGCTGATGTGTAGCAGCCCTTGATCTTCCCTCAAAGAGATCTAGATTTTCATCTATTTGTCATCAAGAAAAATTAAAAAATCTAAGTCCTAAATCCCATTTGCTATTTTGCATCAAATAGCAATTTTTAAATGGTTCAGTCATCAAATTTATTTATCATCCATCATAAGCATTTTGATTGTATAAGTCAGTGGGAGTTTACTGAATTTCTGGCATGATTTAACATGTAGTTAACATTAGCAGCTTAGATATATTGCAAGTAAATTGCAATAGTTTATTTTCTTAAATTCCCCAGACATATCAAAACAAGTTCCCTTCATGTCAACTCTTTCATTTAAAAACTGACACAGTCTCTTGATTCCTTTTATTGTGGTGCCCCTCTGAACTATAGTCATTGTTTCTGGACTGCCATTTTCAAACCTTTTCTCTCTGTGAAGATGAGAAGGAGGAACACTAATGGTTCTGATGAGAAAATGACTTCTCTCTCTTGCACATGCTCTGTGCTCTTTATTTGGGAAAACTAAAATTTGAATTTTTAATTAACAAAAATTATTTATTGTGTAACACAATGATGTTTTGAAATATATATGCATTGTGGAAAGGCTAAATCAAACTTATTGTATGGATTAATACATATATTTATCACTGTTGTTGGTGAGAATGCTGAACATTACTTACTGATTTTCAAGAAGGCAATGAACTGTTATTAACTCTAGTCACCATGTTATACAGTATATCTCTTGAACTCATTACTCTTACCAAACTGAAAATAGCAATTAATAAACCAGATATGTGTTCCTAAATCATAGATAACTATAATACGCATACTAATAATCCTTATCTGGAAGAAATCTTGCAAAGTACTTAACTACTGAATAGATGTGCCCTGTTTACACACTCTTCAAATAGTAGAAGATTTCCTAAGACTGAAAGCCACATTGAAAATTTGTCAGGGCACTGCCAACCTTTTGTCAGTGTGCCTTTGTCCTGCCTTTCCTATAGTCTTTCAAATGGCAGTCAAGAAGTACTGGAATTGTATAAATGAAAAGTGTATTTAAATCTCCTCAGAATATAATCATTCTAGTTTTAAATACAAATTGTTTTTATTCAGCTTACAGCCTTTTAAAAAATTAATCAGTATTCCTCTGATGCTCTTGTTTTTTCCCCCAAAACAATCCAAAAAATATTATAGAACCACAGAAGTCTTTTCTAAGCTATGTGAGATAATCCAATTAAATAAAATTTGGATAATTATATTTTAAATATACAATGATAATATAATCAGTACAATTTCATTATAGATAAAATTTGGAAACTATGTGAATGGAACAAAGATGTTTCAAGCCGAAGAGAGAGGAGATTTAAAATAGGAGTTTCAAGAATTTAATTTGAATTTATATTTTTATTCAAATGGTTGGATTAAAGCATAATAATAACAGGAACCATATTCATTGTAATGTTTTATTCATTGACTAAAATTCTGGTTTCTATCAGAAAATTTGTGAAATTTGTAACAAACTAAGAAAAACCTGGCTTATATACTCTGGTTTAAAAAATTATAATTTTAATTATATATGTTTATTGTAATGTTTTCAATCATGTTTGCTGGAAGGTACTTTAATTTGCAAAGAGCTAAAATATTATTTTACTTGGGTAGGTCTAGATTTGGCTCAAAGTCATAGTTTTAAACAGTTAAATACCCAGAACAATCTGTACCTCATTTTAAGAGTACTTAAATATCAAGTTTTCACTTTATACGAAACCTGGAGATGAAAAGACTTATCCCATTTCTTAGTATGTTTGCATCATATAGTTGCATATCCTCTCACAATAGCAAGTAGCAAATTCCCTGTAAATAAAAATTCTGATATGTTTTGGCAACATTTGTAGTATATAAGACAATTTAAAGGAAACAGTGAAAGCTGTGCAAACTAAATTTTGTATATTTTAATGTTACTATTTGTGCAGGCTGCCTTAGAGAAAGAATGGCTAGATTTAGATTCCACCCGCTTCCCTTCACAAACACTGCTTCTCTCAAACCAGCTGCACTGGCCAAAGGTAACATGTCATGGAAACTTCTGAGTTCTCGATCTTTGTTCATTTCTTAAGGTTATGCTATGCTGCAGTGATTAATAATACAATTTATTGACTTGAAAAACATAATTACTTTTAGAAGCCTTTGACTTCCTCCTCATCCCCAGATGTAATTTTTCATGTAGCTTTTCTTTCAT
Organism: Callospermophilus lateralis; assembly: GCF_048772815.1. Taxonomy (NCBI): domain Eukaryota; kingdom Metazoa; phylum Chordata; class Mammalia; order Rodentia; family Sciuridae; genus Callospermophilus; species Callospermophilus lateralis. The sequence continues at coordinate 134,276,625 of NC_135308.1, forward strand.
TTACTCCTATTTTTTTTCTTTATTTTGGATTTCTTTCAACACTTTATTTCACAGTAGCAAAAAAAATAATAATAATGATATGCTTCAGCTGCATATTTGGCAGTAGACTAAAATCACTAGTTGACAGCACTTTAAAAATACGAAAATATGCATTAAAAGGGCAGCAGCTGAAGATTCTCAGTCAGAGGTCAATGGACTGCAATATCTGTTATTTATTTGATAATCTTTGAAGTTTTTGTTTTCTGAGATTTTTTAAAGATCTTTGCTCTTAATCATTTTACATATGTGAACTATACCAAAATACGTGTTCTACATCATTATAAAAAGTCATGTATGAATTCTCCAGAAATTTCATTTTAAAAAGTTTTTAATATTTTTGTGAGTTTCCCTCATGAAACTACTTGGTAACATGAATAGAAAGCAATACTTTATAAATGATAGAATTTTCCAATTTTCTTTACACTTATTTACATTTTTGTTTGACAAGATCTCTGGAACTTTGAAATATGATGATGCCTCACTTAATTTACCAAGTCATCCAGCTCAAGCATGGCTATGTAATGATAAAGAAAACTGTTTTTCATCAGAACACACACACTTAAATGGCAGGTAAGCTAAATTATTCTCTTAGGAAATCAACCTATAAATGATAAAACATTATATTCCTTAAGCAGCATTACAAAAATAGATGTGAATTTACTTGTTTAAAAGATGGAACAACAATCAATATTAAAAATATCATTTTTTTGAGTTTTCAGTGTAAGAAAAATGTGAGGTAGGTGCGTTAAAGCAACTACAAAACTTATGTGTTGGTGAAATAATGTAATTAATGATTGCAAACAAGTGGATCTTTACTGCTTTATAGGTAGAGATAAGAATTAGAATAAAAGTCCCAGTGCTGCATTACTTTCAGCAATAGGATTGAAATATGCTTCAAGTAATTGAAATGTAAACATTTAAAATTAATGGCAGACTTTTATTACTTTTCAAGATAAAGTTTTTCTGTAAATGGATTTTATTTCCAAGTTTGAGACAACATAAACAGCTTGTACTTTTAGACTGTGCTGATATTTGTGTTGATTCAGTTAAAAGTCATTTATTTCTATTGCCAGATCAGAAAATGGAACTTTATCCTGGACATCTGAATCTAAGACTAGTAGAAAGAGTTTACTAAGATCTGAAAAAGAAGAAAAAATTTCAGAAGAATGGTATGTAGTCTGTTTTACACTAAAAATTAAGAAATTGAGAGATTAATAAATGTCCAAGACAGATAATTTTCAAGATTTGAGAATGTCTTTATTAATTTTCAAGAAACTAAGCATCTGATTAAATGGGAATACAAATTTATTTTAGGATGATGTAATTCAGATGTGTGTATTTATCTTTATATGTATATACAAGGCCTGGATATTTTTTGCCTCCATGAAATTTATTTTTTAACAGGGGATTTAAGGATATTTCTACTGCTCAACAAATGCTGAAGAGGGCACAGAAAATGAAATCAAACAAATTAAAGAAAAAATTAGGTAAGTAATTAATATTCTTTGAATAGTAACTATTTGTGATATTGAAGATAAATTCTTTAAAAATATAGTTTATACACTATTTTAATATGAAATAAATGAATGCACAGATGAATGTCTAAAATAATTACACCAAAAATAAATTTTAAAAAATTAGAGAAAATTATTATACTATTACATTGAAGGATTTATTGTACTTTTAAAATAGTTTTACCCTGTTTCTTATCTACTTTGCTATTTATTATTCTATCTGTTGTGTACTGAGTATTATGTTATAATTTGCTTCTAAAGTGGTTCATTTGGGGGAATGTTGATTCTAAAGAGCATCAGCTTCATATTCCTTTGTGTGTTCTTATATTTCTTGATTATTCAGTAAACAGTGTAAATTCATCAGTTTCAAGGATTTAATAAGCTATGAAGATTTTTCAACTTGATACATTGAAAAAGAAACACAATTTATGTGTTTGGGACAGTAGTTTTTGAAGAATTTGGGAAGTGTTCAAAGGCATCTTCTATCCTACTTGCCAGGCTACTCTTCAAATCATGTCTTTAGATAACACAAATGATTTTAGTATAGTTAATTAATATGTGGAAGAGCTTACAGATGTCAGAACAAGAAATAGCAAGTTATTATGATTTTATTTCTTTATTTAGCACTATTTAAAATTATTTACATACAGCAGATAACTGCATTTATATGTAACTTTATGAACTGATGCACTAATAGGCTTGTTATAAGTATCATTTTTAAGAAACTGAGTTTTTGTTCATCAGAAAAGAAATTTATGTTCTCCTATAATTCTATCTTATAGGTAAACATACAAGTAAGCACTTAAAAACTCTTAATCTTTATTGTTTTTCTATGTATTATTTTAAATTACTAATTCAGTAGAATTCTGAATAATGTGTGTGTGTGTTTTAATGTTTAATAAAATAACCAGAATACTGTTGTTTTTCACGGAATAACTGACTTGTTGGCACATCACTAATCAGCTATTGAGAAGTTACAGAAGATTCATTTTCAGAATTGTACAAGTTTCCTTTGTTGGTTTTACATTAATGATAATTTTATGTTATATTTTTGAGATAATTATAATTTTGTGTGTATTAAAATTTTGTTGGGTTTTAAATGTTGGGATTTTAAGTATTTTTAAAGAAAATATAAATAAATATTGTGATTTCCAAATTGTCTGTGACCTGCACTCTCATCTAGTAAACTCCTACTAAGTTTATGAAGTCTCTGTGAGCAGAAAACTCTGTGGTAGTTACCTGGTGAAACAGTGACCAAAACCCAGGCAACAGTCAGACACTCTTTTCAGTTCTGGGGATGTGGTATCCAGTAAAATAAATCAGTGTGGTTTGATAAATTCTTTTATTGCTCTGATGTCTATTTCTATCCATCTTCAAGACTATGAGAAAAACAACTGTTTTGAGAATTAAATTTTTTTCTGAAACTCCTGAGGCAAGATCAGCTGTGAAAAAGGTTTAAGAACTGATTCAACCAATTGCAACAAATAATTTTCACCTATTTATGTTCCATAAATTTTTCTAGAACTATTCTTAAAAGATATTTTTAGTTTTTTTTTTTCAGTAGCTTCTGCATTCAAGGCTAAGGAAAAGTTTACCTTATCAGATTTGCCATATGATTCTGTCTTGATTCTTGTAATTGAGGGGCTATTTTGTTTTGGTTGGGTCCTTTTTCTTAAATCACCATGAGAAATATGTATTAGCAAAGGATTCAATAAGCAATATATGCTCACACATAAATATTATTGCTTTAATGGCCACAATTCAATATAAGTAGGTCAAGAAATAAAGCTGCTTTTTATCAGTCACAAGGGGGCATGGTAGGGTAACAAATGTAAAAGCATAGCCAACCATCCAGTTTAGTTAAACTACATCTTAACATTTTGTCAATGCTCACAAAGCATGCTCTGTTAGATTAAAAGTCCTGAGTGGCAATTGTATCATTTTTATGGGGATTATTACTCTTTTTACAAGATTGTAATTCAAACTGCATTTATGTTATTATGTGAGATTTTGAATTTTGCACATTTCTTCTTTTGTTTCATTAAAATAATATTAGATTAAGAAAACAAAAGCAACATTTCTTAGAAATTCGAATGCCTATATATAACCTATGTATTATCCCATATTATTATTCTACATATGAGCTTTATATTATCCTATATTCCTCTGTTTCTCCTTCACAGCAGATACACAAATTAAAAATATTAAGGGAGGATTAAAGGGAACGAAAAAAAAAATCAAGGCAATCCTTTCTAAGGATCACATTTTATTTATCTTCTGTTATGTTAATGACTCATGTCACTTCTTTTAGTTTTGAATAAATTATTTAAGTTTCTACCTTAGGTTTTCTTCCTAGAAATAGATATTTTTTCTATTACCTTTCTCAGTTGTATAAATCAGTCAATGTGTGCTATGCCATTAATTTACTGGAATCTATGCAAATAATAGCAATAATTTTAAAATTTTACTTACTAATGATCTAAATCAACATTTTAAATATTGAAATCCTGCTAAATAGTTAAATATACTAGTAATCTTTAAATATACATGGAGATGGTGTGTGTGTGTGTGTTTTATGTTAACAATTTACCAATTTGTAACCTCAAGCCACCAGAGGGCAACATTGTCCATAAAACTGCCGGGAGCATAGCCAGATCTATGGGGGTTGGTAGAGTGGTAGGAGAGGTGTCAGAGAATGGGGAAATATTAATTAGTGCAATAAATGATATCCTACAATTAAACAAAGGCAGTGGTCCTCAAGGACATGGGGTGTAAACATGAGTATGTAAACTTTAATTCAAATTTCTGCCATGAAAAACTGAGAGCAATTTAGTAGCAAGCACTTAACAATATTTCTTATTCATATCTTTACATTTTTATTAGTCAAGGAATAGAAGTCAATAATATTTGAAGATGAGAGTGAAAATAGGACAAAAGTCATTAGGTGACTTAAATTTTAAAAAAGTGAGGTGTAATGGAATCAGTTGCAGATAGAGGAAGAAACTGAAGGAAGATGTTTAATAAAGATGTAAGGAACTGAGGAGCTGTAGTGTGGACAGCTGTTGGGGAGATTCATTATTGATGACTTCTGTTGCTTTAAGTGAAGCCATCTGCTTTAAAGAGAAGGAGGCAGAGTGTAGGACAAGGAAGAGGAATTGATTAGAAGATATGAGATGAAATCTAAAATTGTGAAGAGCTATCATGATCTACCCAGTTTATGTTTGGGTTATAGTTGTTTTTCTCAGTAAACAAATAATTGCTTTTCCCCTCATGAGTGATATCAGCTTCAACCAATAATGACCAGTATTGTTTTTGTGGGTTATTTGTTTATGCTTTACTGTTGTCTGGTTAGTATTTACAAAATTTGGTGATCTGCATTGGAATTTAGCAGAAACTGAGGATAGTTTAGAATTCAGTACTGCAGTGAAGAATATCAAATGTAAGGCGAGTTACAGGTTTATTGAAAACATGCAGGGTCAATAACCTTAGGGCAGCAAGCATAATTGGTAGCAAGTCTGAGATTCGCTAGATGGGGAAGGGGCGTGGTGACTGGTTTTGATGTGAAGTGTTTCTTAGAATGTTCTGAATGTATGGATTTTGGTACAAAACAGCTGGTAAAATGTTTAAGGGCTAAGAACATAGGATGCACACATAATATGGTTTTTCTAGATTTATCATATTGATGCATATCAAAATTTCCTAGAGAAAAGAAAGAACAAGATGAAGCAAAAGGTTAACATTTAATCACAGCCAAAAATTAACCAGGTGGAAATTAAGAAAGGGTAATTTCGTTTTTTAATGTGCACTGAGTAGTTCACGGACTGTAGGAAAGCAATTTGTTTGCAAAATGACAATTTTAAGTGAGAGGATTCAAAAAGAAATATTGATATGGATACTTCTATTGTCTAACTAAAATTATATTACTTAAATGAGATAAGTGATATAGAGCATCAAAGTATAAAGCATAAAGCCTGTTCATAGTAGGAACTCAGCTTACTTATGTAGAGCTTTTTAAAAATATTTTTATTTCCTGTCATAAGCAAGCCATATTTGGGAGACTCAAAATTTTCTTAAAAAAATAAAAATAAAAAAGTAACAGACCTAGTATTGATGATCACAGAGGAGTGTAATTAATGTGCAAAACTAATTTTACAGTGCGTGAGAACTGTGTCACAATTTGTACTTTACACATCCTTATTCCCTGACTTTCTACTAGACTATATTTAGGGTGGTGGGGGAGTAAGAATAGTGTCTTAACCAAGGTGGTATTTCTAGGAACTATCAAAATCAAGTGATTTTTTTCCTCTATCTTAAATTACCAAAGTGTGTCTTGCTTCTTATCATTATCCCTTTGCAATCTGAATTAAGTTTTAAATCAATTTTTGCTGATGCAAGCAGAATGTTTTGAAATGAAAGGACATTTATATTTGGGGAATAAAACTATTTTATTGAATAAATTGGGCTGATTATTTTAGTTATTTGACAGGTATTAAATTATTTGATCTTGATAATAGTATAAGGAAGTGCTATTGTTATCCCTATTTTACATATTTAAAAAATAACCTCATAAATTGGGCACAGTGGCTCATGCCTATAATCTCATCAGATTGGGAGACTGTGACAGGAGGATCTCGAGTTCAAAGCCAGCTTCAGCAACAGCAAGATGCTAAGCAACTCAGTGAGACCCAGTCTCTAAATAAAATACTAAGTAGGGCTGGGAATGTGGCTCAATGGTTTAGTGCCCCTGAGTTCAATTCCCCATACAAGAAAAAAATTCATAGATAGATTGTTGCTTGCCCAAGTAAGTACCAAAGAATTTATAAAAGATCCATAGCTTTTGTTTTGTGTACTATATTTAATAAAAGGGAGATATTATGGATTCATCTATTTCTTATACTATGAAAGATTTATGATCTTTTCCAAGAGTACAATAGGTTGAAAATATTATAGTTGTTTATGTTGTAATATATATCTATCTGCTAACTGTCATTTATTGAGTGTCCACACTTATGTGGGTATTAGATTTGATGCTTTATACACATTATTACATTAAATTTTCACAGTAGTTCTTGAAAATCAGTATTATTTCTGATGGACAGAGAAGTCATAAAGTGATAGCAATTGTTTTTAGAGTGATACAACTGGTAAAAATTAAAACTAGAATCTGAACTAATAATGTTGAATTGCCAGTCATTGCCAAGAGGCAAGAAGAGCAGGAGAATAGAAAGATGGTTTTAAGTAATCAAAAGAAGTTGTGAGGTACCATACAGTTTGTGAACCCATAGAAATCTGTCTTCCCTGATTGAGTAATGCTTCTTTTGATATATCAATATTTTTAAATGATTTAGGTGACACATAAAACTTATTCAATGAAATATACATAATTTTTATTATTCATATTGTTAATTCAAAATGAATTAATGTAGAAATATCCAATTATTAAAACACTTTAGGTTGCCTATACTTAGGGAAGTACCCAAACATTGAAATTTTTCTAATGCTAAAGAAGTATAATCTTGGTGTAGTATGTTAATCAAAATTACTAAGGATAAATTATTACTAAAAAAAATGAAAATCATCAGTTTGTTTATATTGGAGAATAACTCTGCAAATGCTATTTATTCTACTTTTCTAATGCACATTCTAAGAAATATGCTACTTTATCATTTAATTAAAATATACTGTTTAATATTCATGACATTTAATATCTTGTTTTCCCACTTAGCATATTCAGTTCTATTATACTAGATATTAATCAAAGATTCTTAAACTCTCTTCCGGCCAGATGATACAGAATACAATGAAAATGTGTGCTACTCCAAATTGTGGTTTTGCTACCCTACTAAATACATAACTTTTCACCCTGGATTTCATTCCCTAGTACTTGCATCACTGTCTTCTTAGAGTTCTTAAGCAAAAACTCATAATACAGAAGTACTGAATTCTCATTTTTCATATTCCAGAGAGCCATTTATTACAAATAAAAAGTTACATACCCTACATTTAAATCACACTTTTTATTTTGTAAAATAATAGATTTAGGATATTTTAAGCTATAAAACCTTTAGAGTATTTATACGTCTTTGGTAGGTAAATACAATATATTTGGGGAAAAAACACCAAAATTGTATGTATAAAATTAATGAAATAATCTTTTTTTCTTTGGCCCTCAATCTAATAGCTGCCTGCTTTCATGTTCCCCATATCCTAGCTCTTTAATTTAAAGGGGGAAAAGTTGAACACATGTTTTTTTTTTCTATAATGAGAACTTTAATGCCTAGTTATACATCTATAGAAATTTGCTTTATTCTAGAAGAAATATTAGGGATTTTAAAAAGGAGATAAATTAGTAAATAGTAAAGTATATGATGCCATGACTGGGAAGTTTACAAGCAACTTTTTTTCATATTATTAGAGTTACTGTCCTTTATACTAAGTATTGGCTATGTGTATATTCAGACAACCAAGAATATTGTTTGGCTACCTTTTCATATTTAAATTGGGAAATTAGATAATCAATATAATAGAATCCTATAGAGGGGATAATATTTTAATACAATCATAAAAAAATGTGGTCCTTTTAGAGAAAGAATGACCCAGAGCTGATCTTCTCTCTTGTTCTTTTTGTCTAGATTCCAGTGTACGCCTAGCATTATTCAAAAACAATGAAAATAAAGTTTCTGTTATAAAATCACCAAAGCATACACCGTCCAAAAGAGATGGCTACTTTGAAGGTATGGATTTAATACTTGATGCATAGAAAGATTAAAAGATTAGATATTATATTCAGACACATATTTTAATCCTCAGTAATCCCAAAAATACACATGGAAAATGTGCACAAAATATATGAATAAAAGTCAAAATATGATCAGGAGCTAAAATACTAATTTAGTGTTTTGATATTTTGGTATGATAATTTGGCATTTCTATCAATGCTCATCTAAATTTTAAATTCCTTTTATGTGAAAATATAATGGCTGTATCATTAGTGCTATTAATGTAATTTAATTTTACAGTGACATAAAGTTACAGTGACATAAAAAATACACTGACATAAGATTAGTTTATGTCAATGAAAGTGATCACATGTTAAAATGATATTCCAGTATATCCAATATGTACAAATTTCATTAAACACTGTAAATTATACTCCAGAATTTTCGTTTTTTACAGTATTCACAGCTTGCTAACTCTCTTTTAAGGTTCAGTATTTGCACATCTAGGTAGAAGATTGCTTCTGATTTCAATATTCAGGAGAATTATGAACTTACATTATTAAACAGAAATATATAAATGTTAATACAGCAGCAAGCATGACTTAACAAAATTTTCACTTGCTTTCTTTTTAGTATTAAAATTTTTAATGTTTTACCTATACTTTTGTAATTTCTAATAGAAAAATAGGAGCCAGATACATTTTAATGGAAAGAAATTATGTAGGATTCTCAAGAGTTTATCTTTTGTAGATAATAAGTAAATCTTAAATTTATGCATCTTCATGATATGACTGAAAATACATTTCTATTTAAAGAAACATTTGGTAGTCACTAAATTTATTATTTTTTTAGAGATGCTCACTAACATCCATAGGGGTAGAAGACGTGGAGGCTGGAGTTTACATGAAAGTTCACAGAAAAAAAGACATATGTAGAAAGGTAGATAAAGCAAGTGTGCCAAATTATCAAAATTGTTGAATCTATTGATTATGGTATGTGGAGATTTGTTTTCTAATTCTATTTTTTGTCATTGTTGCTGTTGTTTAGAATTTTCTATGGGAAAAATTTTGAACTTTTGGTGTCCATTAAAGGTATAAAAACTCAATATAATTGTGAGAATTACTAATGAGTTAATATTTTAATAAAAATTATATTTCCAATATGAACTTAAGGCTTAGGTTTTAATTAGGATTCATTTCCTTGTTAGTCTTCACCATTTCACTGTTTTTGAAAGGAAAAGTAGAACTTTTGCTAAAAACAATAACTCCACAGGTATTATCTGTTAAGCAGGATCATTGTTGATTTAGGAAGGAAATGTCTAGGAGTAAAGACATTTAATTTATTTTAATCTTAGAATCAGAAAGGAGAAATCTATCTTAATGAGTTCTGTTGCATTTTCTCCTGTTCTAGGAGATGTTGCCATCTAAAATAGTATATGTATGCTTATGTTTATTAAAGTGTATTCTAATGTAAAATATGCTAGTAATAGTCAAAATAGTGACAAAAAGTGGCCCATTGAATATGGAGCATTTCCACATATGCTTTGTGAGTGAGGATTTGTTTTATTTTGTTTTCTTTGCCCTATGTGAAATGTGTTTAGTTTACTGTTTCATTGTTTTATTTTTGCAACCCCAAGTATGTCTTGCATTTCATTTTTCACTGAATGGGCTTTATGTATATACCAGACTTTCTATCTAGTGAGTCACAGGTTTTTTTAAGGATTTAGGGTTTTATTTTAAGGAATAAGCTTGGCTGAAACAGTTCTATATATAAGAAATTTTTTCCTAATTAATATGTTCACTTTTGCCCTTTGTTTTAAGGGGACCAGTGAGGCAAGACAATTTACCCATTACTGGTCAGGCTGAAAGCCATGCTATCTTTAACTGCTGCTCTGGACTCACTTCCCAGGCTCATACTCATTTTCTTAGGCCACAGAGAACAGCTTCCAAGTTAGCAGCCTGCCCCAGCTGCCCAGTAGAGGGTGCACTTTGAAATAAGCTGTTTTAGGTACAATTTACATATTACAAAATATAATTTAGGAGTATAGTTCAGTAAATTCCATTTACATAACCATCATCACAAACTAATTTTAGAACATTGGAAGAACTTCCTATTCCTTAAGAAGATATTCAAATAAAATTAATAGTTGGGCTTCTTTTTCTTTCTCTTTTTTTAATTTGTTCTTTTTAGATACACATGACAATAGAGTATATTTTCACATATTATAAATATAGTATAACTTTTTCTAATTAGGAGTCTATTCTTGTGGTTGTACATGATGTGGAGTTTCACTGATGGTACATTCATATATAAACACAGGAAAGTTATGTTCAATTCATTCCACTGTCTTTCCTATACCCTCCATTCTCCTCATTACCCTTTGTCTTGTCTACTAAATTTCTATTCTTCTTCTGACTTTCAAAAAAAGGTGGGGAATCGCAATTAAATTTTGTTGTAGGTTCAAATTATCTGACTGCATTTGGGATAGATCTGGCATAATGGTATACCAGCCTAGTCTTATAATTCCCTTGATTTTGTTGAAATTATGTCAGTATTATTTGAGTATTGCTTTCTATAATTCCCATTTATTTTATAGTAACATTGTATGATGTTAAAAAATTAAATTTAAAACAAAATTTATTTTCCTGCTTGGCAAAAGACACTGAAATTTCCATGGTTTTTATAAATTAAATAAATGTACTAAACTTCTTTGATTATTACTGTGGCATTTTTCTGAGTATCTCTAGCAGGATGGGATATACTCTGTCTCTGTTTGTCTAGAGTTGAAAATATGGTTAAATTCAAGGAATATTTTATATGAAATAAATTATATTAAATAGATGGAAAAATGCCATTTACTAGTTTTTGTGTTATAACATTATTCTGTCTTGTTCATGAATAATTTTGACCTTTAACCTGATCTAGGTTGAGGAACCTTTGTTATCTCTGTAACCTAATATATGTTCCATGTGTCAGATGAGACAGTTCTTCCTATAAGACTGAGAAACTGGGAACTGTACAGATTTAACATTGGCTTACTTTGATGATTCATTTGTAAACAAATTCATTTGGTTATTTTTACAATCAGGTGTCTACTTTAGTTTACCTTTGTTATCACCTGTTTTTGTTCCTGGGCTTCAATATATGACATTGCCTTATAATTCGGATACTTTCTTGATTATTACCTTGAAGATCTCCTACCTAGTTTTCATTTTTTTATCTGTCTTACCACTCTTCTTATTTTTCACTGGTATAACAGGAAGCATAGCTTTATGGGTATAGTTTGTGTAATACAATTTGAGTCTTTTTTAGCTCCAGTTTAATTATTAAATTAATTTCTAGAAGTGGAATTAACAGATCAGAGCATGCGCATTTAAATATTCATAGCACATCATTAAACTGTTTTACAAGAGATTTATAAGTTTAAGCATCAGAAGAGTGTGCATGGAGTGCCCATTTCACTCCACCTTCATTGGTATTCCTTACAGTCACATATTGATTTCCTTTTATTAATAGTATTGTTTTCTTGAAAAATTATAATCATATGCATTTATGGGATACAATATGATGTTTTGACAGAGGTATACAAAGTGCATGATTTAATCCAGCTACTTAATAGATCTATCACCTTGCTTGCCTATCATTTTTTTTAATTTTAAAACAATTAAAAATTACTCCTAGTTGTTTTGCAGTATACTGTGCATTATTGACTACAGTGGATCTGCTATGCAATAAATCTCAAAATCTTTTCCTCCTATTTGAAACTTTGTACCCTTTGATCAACAATTCCTCACTCCCTCGCTTATTCCCTTGTACCTAGTCTCTGGTAACCCTCATTCTACTCTCTGCTTCTATGAGTTCAACTGTATTAGATTCCACATGTATGTGAGATCATTTGGTATTTGTCTTTCTATGCCTACATTATTTTACTTAGCAAAAATATCCTCTGTATTCATTCATGTTGCCAAAAATTACAGGAATTTCCCTTTTTAAGGCTGAATAATAGTCCATTTTGTGTGTATACATGCATATATGTATGTATGTATGTGTACATATATGTGTGTATGTGTAGACATACAGATATATAGATAAATATAGTAGATATAGATATATTTGTGTAGTTATATATATGTAGATTTATATGTATATCTACACATACATATATGCATTTGCTTTATCCATTCTTCTGTTGAATGACCCTTAAGTTATTTACATTGTATTGGCTATTATGAATAATGCTGAAACATGGAAGTATAGATAATTAATTTTTCAACATACTAATTTCACTTCCTTTATAATGTGCCCAGTAATAGGATTGCTGGATCATTTGATAATTCTATTTTTGGATTCTGAGGAATTTTCATAGTGCTTTTTGTAATGGGTTATATGAATTTACATTCCTACCAATAGTGCACATCAATCCCTTTATTTTCACATACTGGCCAACACTTGTTAGCTTCAGTCTTTGTCTCTTTCTTTCTCTCTCTCTCTCTCTCTCTCTCTCTCTCTTTCTTTTTAATGATAGGCATTCCAACTAGAGTGAGATGATGTTTCATAAAGGTTTTACTAATTTTTATTTTTCTGAGGATAAGGACACTTTTTTATATACCTGTTGGCCATACCTGTCTCTTTTGGAAAAATGTGTGCTATGGTCCCTTGTTCATTTTGTGGTCAAGTTACTTGCTTGCTATTGAATCTAAGTTCCTTAGACGTTTTTCATGTTAACCCTTTTATCAGACATTTTTCCCATTCTGTGAGGGTATCTCTTAATATCGCTTATTGTTACATTTGGTATGCAGAAGCTTTTTAATTCTATGTAATCCATTTGTCTGTTTTTACTTTTGTTGCCTCTGCTTTGAGGTCATATCTGAAAATCTTGCCTGGACCAAAGTCATGGATCTTCTTCCTATGTTTTCTTTTAGTAGTTTTGCAGTTTCATTTTATTGAGGAAACTGTCACTTTCCTATTGAGTGTTCTTGGGACCTTAGACAAAATCAGCTGACCATATAAATTTCTGTGCTTTTTTCTTTTTCTTTCCATTTATCCATATATCTGTTTTATGGCAGTTTTTGCTGTTTGATTATAATCACTTCATAATATGTTTTACAGTCAGAGAATATGATACCTTCAGCTTTGTTCTTTTTCCTCAAAATTGTTTAGCTATTTTGTATCTTTTGTGGTTCCATACAAACTTAAGGATTTTTTCCCATTTTGTGAAAATTGACATTGGAATTTTGGTGGCGATTGCATTGAATATGTAGATATAGTTAGTATGAACATTTTCATAAAATTAATTCTTATAGTCCTTGAACTTAGAATATCTTTCCAATTGTTTGAATATTCTTCTGATTCTTTTGTTAGTTTTTCACTTCTGTGATTAAGCTTGTTGAGTATTTGTTGTTGCTGCTCTTATAAAAGGGGTTTTTCTCTTAATTTACTTTTTGGATAGTTTATTATTACGTATAGAAATAATACTGATTTTAATATGCTGATTTTTTATATGCTTTTCTCAATTTAAAGTTTCACTTCACTGGAACTGTAATAGTTTTTCTGGTAGACAGTCTTGGAGCTTTCTATATTTAGGATCATGATGTCAGAAAATAAATTTTCCTTTCCTTTTGAGATGCATTTTATTTTTTTCTCTTGCCTAATTGCTTTGACTAGGATTACCAGTGGTACATCTAGAGTGGGAGTCCTTGTTTTCTCCCTGATCTTAGAAGGAAGAGCTTTCAACATTTCACCTTAGACAGTGATTTAGCTACAGATTTCTCATATGGCCCTTATTGTGTTGAAGTACATTGCCTCTGTACCTAATCTGTTCTGAGTTTTAAGATGTTTAACTTTTACAAATATTTTTATTTATCTGCATCTATAGAGATGATCATGTTTTTACTTTTTCTTTTTGTTAATATAGTGTATGACATTTATTGATTTGCATATATTGAACTGTCTTTGCATCCCACAGATAAACTACACTTGATTATAACTGTTTGAATCTTGACTCCACCATTTGTTAACTTTGTGTTCTTCAGATATTATTTAATGTTTTGTTTGCATTGATTTGCATCTATGAAATTGGATAATAACAGTACCTAGTTTGAAGTATGAGTATTACATGAGATCATGCTTGTGAATGTTTCTAAATGTTTGGAACATACAGTAAGTATACAGTAAATGCTCAAAAGTTGTAATCATTGCAGTAGGAATTTTAAAAATATGGCTTTGTTTTTTCCTATTTATAGTTTGTAGAATTTAATGTATTTCTTAAGTATTCGGTTAAGAGTTTTGTTTATATTCTCAGATTCAGTCCTTTAGAAAACTCTGAGGAAGGTTTTATAACTGTCACCATTTACAGGTAAGGAAACTATGACTGAGAGTTTGATAAGTAACTTTCCCAAGGTCATACAGAAAGTAAGTGGCTGAAGGGAAATGGAGATAAGTTCTTTATCAAAACAAATGTAGCTAAATCAAAACAAAATGCAAAATGCTGAAGAGCAAGGATTATTAGATAATCCTAAAATGTATATATGCTTAAAATTAAAATTCTTAAGAAAAATAAAGACTTATTAAAATAGGGAAAACAAAACATTAATGACACTAATAATTGCAGTTATTTCTTTCTCTTTCCTTACATTTAATATGAATACTTTAATTTTCGGATATATAAAAACTCAACACACAGTTTAAGTAAACTCTCTATTTTTGCTTCATTTAGTCCTGTTTTTATCTACATAAGTTAAATGATTTTCCTCTTCTCATCTACTGAAACTTCTAAATTTGCTACTTCTGAAGCCAGTGCCAAATTCAGATTTCTGGCATTGGCTGGAGAAAACAAGCCAGGGGAAAAAAAGAATCAGGTCTGGACCAATAACTTTCTCAGACAGTTTAGTCTTAGCTTCTCTATTCTCTGGGACAATTTTACTTGATTTTAGAGTCAGGTTTTCTTAATTCCCAGTGTCATGCTGTCATCACTAACATGATTCCTATTTGTCCTCCTATAAAATAGAAGATTTACAGATACCATATGTTCTTTATATGTCATAGATGTTCAAATATTTTTGTATTAAAATTTTTTAAGTACTGAAGACATTTAAAAAACCTTTAATTTCTATAATTTTTACTTCAGAGCATTCTAATCAAATCATCTTCTTTTGTGGTATTTTTTACTTTATGATTATAAGCATTTTTTCTGCTTTTTCCCTTTTAATGACAGCTTAGTGCATAGAATCACATTATGTAGATTGTTTCAAAGTAGGTCTTGGATTTCTATAGCTGTATATAGTACTTGCTAAAAATGTACAATGACTCTGTATGAAGAGCTGGCAGAATACATCCCACAGGGTATGTACAGGCCAACAAAGGATACCCAAAAGCATCCTATAAAGAAGAAATACTCATAGACTTATTTACACTGAGAGAGACACTATATTAGTCAAAATAGACATGAATACAAAGATTTATGAAATGTGGTTTAATCAGCACCTCAGTTTCTAGCAAACACTACAGTTTGAATTACTATTTTTCTACTAAATGTTAAGCTTCGTGTATCTGCAGCCCTTAGCATAAGGCCTGATGCGTAATCATTGCTTAATAAATGTTGCTTTAATGAGTACATGAAAACACAAAGAACCCTACTCTTAAATAGTTTAACTTATAGATCTGTTATAAGATGCTTACATAATGTCTTTGAACATACTGCTTTCTCTTGCCAAGTTTGGCCCACTATTCCACGTATCCCAGAAAATTTCTTCACTTTGGCTATTCTGGTCATTTTAGTCATTAATCCTTTAGGAAAAGTCTTCTGACTCCAGTTTGGAACAACACTCACTATATGACAACAGTATCCTAAATAAACTTTAATAAGTAATATAATGTGACAATAATAGTCTTTTAATTCTTGCCTGTCACTGTACCATTTGAACACAGCATTTTTCCAAGTGTTTTATATAAATTACTAATGAAATCCTCACAAAAACCTTTTGATGTAGGAGATAAGATAAGCTTAATTTTTTTAGAAAACATGTTGAAAGTTAAAATCTGTATTTGCAAGGAATTAAAGATGAACTAGCAAAGTCTTGTAATAAATTTTGTAAAATCGATTTTTATTTTTTGACTAGTAGAGAGAAAAGGATCTGGGGAAAAACTCAATAGCAAAAATAAATAAAAACGTGAGGCTCCTAAAGAGATCAAGAACTATGTTTTAATTACTCTTTAATTTTTTAATTTAATATAATATTTTTAATAGTAACTAAATATTTAAAATCTTTCCATGGCCTACTGTTGTACTTTGAACAAAAGTTATACTCCACTTTATGACCTACCTGCTTATAAATGTCAAGTCTCCTTTGTATTACTCAATTATGATAAGCCCTTTCTTTGTGACTTTTGAACTATATCTTCTTTCTGCATAGAAATTCTGCTCTCAGCACATTCCGCAAATGGCTTTTATTGATTACTTTTCACTTCTCCAATATGAGGGCCTTCCCTTCTAAAGCAATTCTTTCCTCTGTTCAGTTCCTCTTTCTCACAGCCCTGGCTCCATTCTTGACATTTATCTGCCATTATCATATTTATTGACTCAAGCTGTTTACCTATTTATTCTGTTTCCACTTATGCAGAATATATACCTTTCATGAAAGGAGAACCATGGCAATGTTGTTCATTATTATATCCACAGCAAATAGAGCAGTGTCAAGAGCACACTTGTCACCCAGTTAACATTTGAATTTAAAAATTGCACATAATATGCTTATAATTAAAACCACTAAAATATTTTCTAGGCATCATTATTTCATTTAGTAATATGAGGTTTGGAATCACTTTTAATTTTCTACAGAATAAAATCTTATTAGGAAGTTTTGTCTAATGAAGCATAAACAAACTATATTTTTAAAAATTATATTTGGATAAGGGATTTGAAGGATGAAAGAGCAGCCTATTAAACTCATCTTCATTTATATCAGTTATAAATAGTTGATATTTTCTATATTTCCCCTAAAATTCAGCCATAATAGAATAAAGGTATTCTATTCCAAAGAATGTATTTATATGTATGCATTTTTATATGTATATATAAACATACACTTGACATATATATATAAATATATAATATATATAAGTACTTTTATTTACTTATTTATTTATTCACCACAGTGAATCCCACCATTGTGTATATCCATAAGAATTGGTTCCTAATTACAATAAGATATATTCTGTGCTTGTATAATTATATAAAAATGCACTCTACTGTCATATATAACTATAAAGAACTAATAAAATAAATAAATAGGTTCACCTTACTCTGACAAAATTCATGAAAGTAATTCTTCAAATAGGAAAAATAACAAAACTTCTCAACTCAGAAACATAAGACTCTTTTAACTCAGTAACACTAGACTCTGGCATCTTGTTAAGAACTAAGAAAAATGAATGTAGGTACACACACTAAACACCAAGGCTCTGAATATTGATAATGATGTTTGTGAGTGAGCTCATACTCTGTAACATACCGTTGACTGGATATTTTATGAGAAATTTATTTCTCACAGTTTTACAGATTGGGAAGTTCAAGATCAAGGTTTCAGCCAACTGAGTTCCTAATGAAAGCTCTTCCTATTTTGCAGACAGCTGCCTTCTTGTTATGCCTTCACTTGGCTTCTCCTTGGTGCATTCTCTCAGGTGTGAGGGGGAGAGTGAAGGAAAGAGAGATACCTCTTCCTCTTCTATCAGGGCCACTAATCCCACCATGAGAGCCCCACCTTTGTGAATAATCTAACCCAAATTATTTCTCCAGAGATTCCATTCCAAATATGTTCATCTTGGGGATTAGGGCTTCAACATATGGATTTCATTGGTACACAGAACTTTCAAACCATGGCAACATGCCTTCACCCTCCAGGCAAGCAATGATGAGTCTTTTTAGAGATTCTTATGAGTCTAAGAACCAGCTAACTGTTGACATAAGGTATATCCAACGTAGGACTCAGGTAGGTCACCTTAAGTTGAAGCTCTCAATTAACAGTCTTTACCCACTTCTGCAGTTTCCCATCAGTTTTATAGAACTCCTACTCTACAATATCTGCATGTCAATGAAGATTTTTAAGCACTAAGAGAAAATTTATAACATGAAAAATGGAGGGAAAAGTTACAAACTTAGCAATCAACTTGAAGGAAAAAGCTCTATTGTAATGGGAAAAAAATCTTTGAAAATGCCATGAATATTTTCACAGACATAAAAAAGGATTACGTCCATGCAAGGATAATGAGATGCTTTAATTAGAGAGAGTCCAGAGAACCAAAAATATCTTTGGAAATCAAAACACAATAGCACTAAAAAATAAAAAATTCACCAGAAGACAAAGTTATAGAAAATAGTATTTAATAAGTTACCTAGACAAAATAGCAGATATACAATGTAATAGGGAACATGAGAGGAAATTTAAAAAAAGGGATTGGGCCAAGGAAATTCACCCTTAATGAATAATGAAAGATCCCAAAATAGAAAAACAATGACAACAACAAATAGGTTGTTTATTATTAATAAACAATAGAAAATTATCAAAGGAAGGGTTCAAAGTATTTTCCATAACTGAGAGCCCCCACTTCCAGGTGAAGAGGGTCTATTAAATATTAGAAAAATGAAAAAAAAACATTAACCCATCTCTTTGGGACATCTTTGAAAGATGTCACAAAACCTGGGAAAAAGAAATCTGATTGTCTGATATACTGAAAAGAAATACAGTCTTTAGAAAAGAGTGTTGGTTTTAACTACAGATATATCTCTAGAAAACTAACACATGGATGTATAGAAGATATAACCTTCTAACAAAAATTGAGGATTAATTAGAGCACATAAAGAACCAATTAAAGGTAAATAATGAGGTAAGTAAATTTGAAAAGATTTTTTAAATTATACAAGGAAGAAAAAGGTAATCTGTCCTTGTTTTGCCACTTGTTTCTTTTTATTAGCAACTGTATATTTGTTGACTCAAGTCAACAAATTCATGAAACAATAGATTTCACACAACAATAAATTTACTTAGCTTTAAGGAAGGATAAAGAAGAGGGAACTATGAAGATGCCTAGGCACCATGTCTGGTGACCTAATCACTCCGCACTTAGGAAGCGAGAGATGGGGTTGTGAATGTGTGGATAACTTTAATTCAGGGAAACCATCAGTTCTGGGGAATCCCAGTGGCTGATATAATTTTTTATGCCTTCCCCTCAATCATAAGGATCATATGTTTTCCTTCCCCATAGGAATCACTATACTGAGCATGTGATTAATTATTCCCATGCAGTTTCAATACATTGAGTGATTCTCTATCTGGGGGAAAAATATTAATCATGCATCTTCTCAGGTATATGACTAGCTAGTCAGCTTAGAACATGTACAGACTTTTTAATCATGATTATTCCCTAAATAATACAGTTTAACAACTGTGTACATGACATTTAAATTGTGTGGGGCATTATAAGTAATCTGGAGTATTCAGGAGGGTGTTCATGCATCATATACAAATGCTATGCCTTTTTAAAGCAACTGAGCATCTGTGATTTTGATAACCACCAGGGTGGAGCGGTATTCTGGAATGAATCCTGTATAGGTACATAAGGATGACTGTACTTTATTTTTCTTAACTCTGAATCAAATTACTTTTCTTGCGTGAGATTTTTTTGGTGGGGGTGTTTGTTTGTTTTATCTTGTTTTAAATGAGTCTTATGTTCCTTTCTCTTTTTGCTATCTTTACCCACCTCTGCCCCAGTGGTGGAACAATGAATAATGTACTGGCTTCAAATTATATAAAACTTAGTTTGAATCCCAGCCCAAGGTTGTGTAATTTCAGCTAAGTTATTTAACCTTTCTAAACTTGATTTTCTTCATCAGTTAGCTGAAGCAAATAATATTTGCCACATAATGTCTTCAAGTAAATTGAAAAAAACTATGTAAAAACCACTAGAAAGAGCTAGCCCTCAGAATATAGAAAGGAAACCTAATTCCTTATCTTCACTATTATTTCTATACCTTTATTGGATATCCACCTTGAGTTTGGTATTATACAAGGGAATGAGAATATAGTGATGAATGAAATAAATACACACCATGGATAATGGAGTTCACTGTTTGGCAAGAGGTGAAGGTAGAGAAGCAGAGAACAGGAGGCAATTGACATTTAGATACACTCATGTAAGTGTATAATAATACAACTGAAAAATTTCTGCAGAGGAAAAGTCAAGTGAGCTCAATATAATTCTAGTTCAGAGAGATGAAGAAAGAAGTAACACCTGATCTGTGTTTGAAGGTTGAGTAAAAATGACTAGGCAAAAGGAAAAGTTGTGTAAAATGAGCATGCCAGATGAAGACATGGTCCTACTGAAAGACTTTGAAGATAGGTAGCCTGGGCTACTTAAGAAATTGAAAGATTACTGGTATGGTCAGAGAACAAGGAGTGAGATACAGCTGTAAAACTTCACAGGGGACAAACCAATTTTATTCTGTAATTTTTAGTCTATAATGAGAATTTGACTTTCTATATTCCAAGAACAACCGCCATTAAAATATTTTAAGCAAAAAAATGAAACAATCAGATTTTGCAGGTAATGATTATGGAACATATGGTGTTCAGAACAGATAGGAAAAGAGCAAGAGTGAAGATAATAAGGCTAATTAGAATCATTGCAGCAATGTAGTATGGAGATGGTACCTTGGACCAAGGTAAAGATAATAGGCATGGAGATATAGAGAGACAAAAAAGCAAAGAATTAGTGATCACAAAAGTATGTTCTGCTTGCATCTTACCAATTGAATGAAAATAATACCTATCCTATAGAGTAATTTTGAGGAGTAAGATAATTGCTTAGTGCAGATATTGCTTAGTACTTGGTATAATCATAATTTTTTATTTCTTTACTTCTGTCTTGGTCATTTGTGCCCCACTTCCTTTCCATGAGTAAAGTTTTGATTCTTGCTTTAGATGTTGTACTGACTTGTTTTCATTTGCTATGACAAAACACCCAAAGCTAGAAACTTATAAAGCAAAGAGGTTTATGCTCAAAGTTTTGGAGGCTAAAAATCCTGGATATGGTTTCCCCACATATTAAGCGTTTGGTGAGAGCCTCACAGCAGATGGCTTCACAGTGGTGAGAATGTGTCCAAAAGAGATCACATAGAAACAAGGAAGCCAAGGACCCAGGAAAGGCCAGTCTTTTTCTTTTGTAACAACCCACTGTTGCAGGAACTAATTCATTTGAGAGACAGCATTAATCATTAATTATTTCTAAAGGTAGTACCTCCACTGACCTAACCACCTCCTACTGGGCATCACTGAGTAAAGGTTGTACTACATTTCACATTGCAACACTGGGGACAAGATTCCAAATCATGAACTCTTATGAACCATAGCACATCCAAACTAGAGCAGATGTTATAACCTGCCTAACCTCATAGTGTTCTCTCATGATGGACCCATGGTTAGCTTTCTCTTTTCTTCTTGTTTTCCTTAAATTTCTATCTGAAAGATCTCCCCTAACTTCTTAAAATCAGTGTATGGAAAGACCACATCTCTGCCACTGAAAAGGCAATTCTACTACCCCATCCATTTTATTCCTTGACCACCTTCTTAGCAGTCTAATCAGTGTCTTTATTCTTCATCTTCTATTATTCTGCATTTCTAATACCTCAGAAAGCATTTCGAGCTTCCAATTTTTTCACTATTGAATTTGTCTCCTCTCCTTGAGAGAGTAGACACAAGTAAAGTAAGTAAGAAAAACTTCAGAAGTTTAGCTGAGTGAGAGACTAGTTTGTGGACCATAGCATAAAGCCAATATGCAATCTTGTTATTAACTTTTGTAGAGTATATACTCTGGCCACATTCCTGTCATTCTGCTCAAGCTACATTCATTTCACTAATCAATGTTAATTTCTTGATTGCCAAATTCAGGAACATCTTTTCCATCCTCATTCTACTTGCCCTTTCTTCAGTATTTACTCTTCCCAAGATTTCTCTTCCCTTTTTACATCTTCATTTGACCTCACTCCTGGTTCTCCTGTTATCTCACCACTCCATTTTTGTCATTTCTCTACCTATTCCTGCTCCCTAAATATTTATATCCTGTAGAATTTTGTCTCTGGCCTTATTCTCTACTCAATACACATATATTTTTTAAATCATATTAGGTTCTAGAGATTCAAAGAAAAATATAGGTATACTGAGATGAGAAAAAAAACTTTTAAAAACTGTCTTTGAGTCCAGTTGAGGAGACTTACATAAAATAAGCAAAACAAAATATCATGGAAATCCATATCAGACCTGATTTCATGTCATGACGTGAGAATAAAGACAAAGCACCTAATTTTCACCTATAATATGTGCTTATGGGTAATTACGCCCATATCTCTATTTTTAATCCTTGTCCCTTTGATATTTTTTAAGTATTTTCAAGCCCAGCATGTCTACTCTGAAGTGCATTATATTCATTTCACTTTGTATATCTACTTGATCCTTTTTGTTCATAGTATTATTAGCCCTTAACTTGCTTTAACTATGAAAGTCAAAGTCATCACATTTAATTCTATTCTCATTTCCTAAATACAAGCACTAACCCCACATATCCCATTTCAGTCAATGTCTCTTGCCTTGAAATAGTGTAGTAGTCTCCTTTCTAAAATCCACACATCTCTCAGTCTTGGAAATGCTATCATCTATATCTCTATTGCAGTGTCTTTTCAAAGCATAAATTTTGCATCTAGACCACTGCTGTTGAAAGTGTGTAATGTCTGTTTCCTCTACTATAGACACCAGGGTCTTCACTCTGCAATGCTTGTCACTTACTGTTCCCAGCCTACTTTTCTTTTTTATTTTTCTTTGAAATTATTTTGCACTATCCCAAAGGATTTTATTCTTTTGTTACAATCTATCTTTTGGGAAACCCCTATTTTCCCACATTTGTATACATTCTCAGAGCCCTGAGATCACACTGATTTTTATTCTTAACCTTTTTATCATAAACTAAAGCACAGATAGTGAAAACCACTAGCAACACCTTGTGACATTCCTCCTTAGCCCCTGAAATATTCCCTGACTATATAAAATGAGCTCAATATATCACCAGCTTTAATAAACTATTTGTTCTTTCCAAAATGTGTCTGTTCTTCATACCCTTGTGTTGCTTTCTGTCTATAATGACCTTCCTTACTTTTCTAGTGTCAGCCTTTCATTTACCCTTCATGACTCAGATAAATGTCATTTCACCTGTCAGTCATTATTAGTACTACCAAGTCTCCCGTAGACCTTTGTCCATGTCTCTGTAACAAAGTTGTTATCTATTTTCTCCCTATTAATCTTTACAAGGTCAGCAAGCAAATATTAATCATATGTCTCTTTCCTCCCATCCTCAGAATCTAGAAATAGTAGATTTATCTAGACACTCCATAAGTGTTTGTTGAATTAATAAACATTTTTTTATTTTAAAAACATCTTTGAATTCTCAGAAATAACCTTCCTACTCAAAGTAACATTGGCTTGTTCCCAACTTAAACTTCAGTGTTCGCATTCAAGCTATAAGTTCCACCGTCTTACCCATCCATCCCTGAGAACTATTTAGTAAACTTTGAAATTCATTTAATCATTTCCAACTGAAACCTCAACCAGCTTTAAGGTTGTGGATCTTGAAAAACTTTACTTTTACATCCCTTTAATTTAAGGTTCCATAGCTTTTAAAACATTTTTGGTAGAATAGAGATGGGTAATATGCTATGGTTGATGTTTTTAATATTTCTAAGGAAACTGTAAATGTTGTATATTTTTCTTTGGAGATTTGTTCAATAAATTTTAGCTATTTCTATAAAAAATGGTAGCCATTTACAATGAGATCTAAAATTTGATTATAGTAACTTGATACATTTTGAAATATTTAATTATATTGTTATATATTTAGTTCATGCATAAATATGTAACAACAAATCCCACTGTTATATATATTATAATGCACCAATAAAAATGAAAAAAAAGAATAATAACTATTAAAAATAAAGTGTCACTACAAACTGTAAAAAATTAATGAAAATTTAAAATGTGTGTGGGGTGGGTACATGTTAGGGAAATTTATTATTCTGCTTAGTCAATCATTTTACAGTGGAAAGAGATTTTCCAGGTGATGATAAATGCACATGTTTGAGGGAATACACAAGATAGAGATTCTGGTTAGTTATCCACTCTACTCTAAATTTTATCTGGAAAAATTTAATAAGGAACTTTAATCCAGATTCCTGAAGGTGATGTCAATCAATCAATCAGTCACACTTCTGGCATTAACCTATACCCTCAATTTATATGCTATCCCTTGTCATTTCTTTTCTTCACCCTATTTAAGGTCTTGAACTTAGGTAGCCCATTGAAGCATGAACTAAAGAAGAAACTGATATCTTTAAACATTCCAGTCATAAATCTAATTATAAAAATTAACTTAGTTTTTATCCCTCACCTAGAGATAAAATACTTGGACTCAGATATTGATATATGTTTTATAAAGATAAATTTTGTAAATTTTATTCAAGAACAGAGAAAACTAACACTTCTAGAATTGCTCAGCTGGATCAGTGAATTGATATTCTATTATTTTTTGATTCTAGGATTTGCAGTTTTTAAACAATTTTAAGTTATTTACAAATATTATAGGGACATGCAGTTAGCCCTTGAAATTTTCTAAAATATATACTATTTTTTTTACCAGTGATCATAAGCTTTACATGAGACTTTCCCCTTTAAATAGAAAAGATTATATCAAACTACTTGAAAATTTAAGTGCATTATTATTATAATATTTAGACATGAGAAACTGGAATATATTTACTATACAATCAATGTTTAATCATCACCCAAAGCTAAATTCAAAGTTTCTCAGAACAGCCACTTATGAATGAATGACATGCTTATGTTCAAATGGACTTATTTGTATTTGGGATGTTATATGCACTTAAGCTTATGGGTGTTCTTCGATCTCAGTTGTACTTGTCTCCATTCTCATGTATCAGCACATGTGTGTGTGTGTGTGTGTGTGTGTGTGCATGTGTGTGTATACGTACTTCCATATTTATAAAATGTGTTCTTATTCTTGGAACGTGGTTTTAAATTGTAATTTATACCTTGTTTTTCTTAAATTGCTTCTCATGTTTATCAAGTTTTATACTAAAACTAAGATTCAACATTCAATTGTATTTTTCCTTTTATGTACTTCTGTTAATATTAGAATAGATTTTGAGATATTATTGAGAAAACTGTTGCTATCTGTATTAGTATTTATATATCTGAAATATTTTAATTTTTAAACTATTTTAAAATAACTCAAATGCTAATAATAAAAATCCCATTGCAATTGGAACCTTAGGCCTTAAGGGATTTGACTAAGTTCTTTAAAACACTATAAAAACCTTATCCTTTTGCACTGAGTTTCTTCAAAGAATAAAAGAAAGTTCTTATTTAAAAATGAGGATGTCCAAAAGAAGGCATATAGTCATCTCTAAATCTAAAATATTTTACTTCACATAGGATTTAAAAATACCTGAATTATCCTCTTACAATTCATTTCACCAGTGATATGAAAATTTTGAAGAACAGAAACAATGACAAGGGTTGATAAATTAAAAGGAGAATGGACCCTTTTATATATTTTTATTTGACTATTAACTAAAATTGTGTGTGCCAAGATTTAGGTTAGTTGAAACCCCCTACAAACTAAGCTTATGGAAACAGTAACTGATCCTTCTAACATTGTGTTTTTTAATATATCACAAGAATGCATTTCCCCAAAAGTGTAAGATCCCTATCTTGAAATGTGATGAAATGCTTTAAAAAATTCTATAGTAGAGGAGAAACATCTTTCTTAAAATTCTAAATCATGTAGCTAATGTGAGCTCACACAATAGAGCCCTGCACATTGAAATATTTTCTCATTTTTAAGGGAATTAATGGCTCTCCACCAGCCCTTTAACATGTAAAATGAGTAAGTTACTTGTGTCCAGTACATCCAAAAAAGAGCCAGGATAAAATAAACATAAGGGGTTGGATATCTTGGAAAAAATCTGTCATGGGTTTGGGTTAATCATCTCCAGAAGAAATTCAACTTGATGCCTGAAATGTAAGACTTCTTGGAGAAAGCAGAAAGGCCTGAGGCAGTGTTGATCTGAAAGAGTGCTCTCCATGGGTCAGGTCTGTTCTGCTGGCAGAGTGCAAACCCAGTTCACAACCACGGCCTCTGAAAAGTTGTAAAAGACTGCAGGGGCCTTCCAGTGCATGCACTCCAGCTTTGGTTACATAGTTTTAATGGCCTGGGTTCTTATTATAAAATAAAACTTAAAAATAAAATCTGTGCCTAATTTTCCAACCTCTGTCCATCAATGATAGGATTGCTGCCTTTAACATTTGTGGAACAAAACATCAATTGCTTAAGTTTTAATGATCACATATAAAAGTATTTTCAAATATGTCACAACTTTATTTGGTGCATTTTTCGTAATGTTCGATTCTTAGGCTGGAAAATTAGATAGTCCAGCAACACTTTGGATTAGTTGTCATCTATCATGTTTCATATATGTTTGAAGTAAATTTTTCTAGCCATGTGCTTTTCTGTGTATAAAATTCCTTCCAATCTATGCCTTGGAGACTGGGAAAAATGATAATTTTGGTTATCAATAATTTTTATGAACTTTTGAGAAACTAATATAATGCTAAACTCAACTGATTCTTTTTGCCCCAACTTTTCCGTTTTTCCTAGTTTCATCAGCATATATAGAATTATTTACTTGAATTAATCTCAGGTGAATATAAAAACAAAAGGAATCTATCATAAACTCAAGTTAATCATTATGAGTGTAGGAATTATTATATGGTTTTATACTGTATGACAGTAAAATATGCTGCCGAATTACCATGGCAAGATTTAAATCTACTTTAGAAGAAAAATAGCATCAAGAAATACTTTTCAGTTCCCTTTATTTCTATACCTAATTGTATTGCTCCCAACTGCCAAGGGAGTTGAACTCAAATACATTATTAATTAAAGTATCTATTCATGTCCCAAAGATCATTGCTTTTGGTGGACATAGAAGTTTTTGCTGACCCTTATACTCTTTCACTCTATGTTTTTATTCTTGTAACTGTAGATTTTTCTTAAAATTGCTATAATCATATAAGAATAAACTGACTAGTTCTAGTAAAGAAACTTCAATCTTTAGACAACATAGAAGTCAATCATTTGAATGAATTGAGTACTAAGTGCTGAAGCATTTCAAATCCTTTTTCATTTGACCACTCGGTGACCTGATAACTATTTCCTGTCCCTAAATAAGGTTGTGACCTCGGTCTTAGAGTGCGAAACTCAGATAATTTTAGAAACAAGTCAAATGCCACAGAATTAGAGAAGTAGAAGACAGTTCAACTGAAATTCTTTCTTTCAAAATGAAAGGAAGAAATGATATGTCTTAACATGAAAAAATAAAAATAAAATGTGTAACCTATATATTCATCATGTTTTAAACCACCAAATCATCAATTTTATTGCCCCCTAGAATAATAAATCACCAAGTATTTCCAAAAGATTAACTGGCAGTATAATTCTTCATCACTAGTTCATTAGTTAATTTATATAATAAAATAAATAAGTTCTTAAAAGCCCACATGCCAATACTGCTATTTTAATAACTCAACAGGAGAGTTTGCAAACAAGTTATGTTAAAAATTAATCTCAATTATATATGTATGTGTATATGTGCATGTGTGTCTGTGAGTGCACACTATTTATAGCTATGGAAATTTGAAAATCATAAACAAACAACAAAAAATACCCTGTACATTTCAATCAGTAGGGCAGGTTGTTTCCAACCACCTTTTTTTTAGCTGTTAAAATACCTTTGGCAATTGGATTAGGGGAAGGAAGACTCTTACAAGTGCATTTTGCTGATCTGAAAATGTAATTGAGTATAGTTTGTTTTCATAATTTATTTTGCTTTTCTATAACTTGGATGTGAAATATAATGTTATGAAATGTTAATTATTTTAATGAGGTCAAGAAGTGTTTCCTTAAAACAACACATGTAATGTTTAACATACGTTTGATACTTTTTCTCCTTGTATAGTTAATAAAATCATAGATTAAAAATATATTAGAACTAAACTTAAAAATATGATTTTTTTAAAAAAGTAAATATTAAGTCTTTGAAATTGACACATCCTGACCTGTTTAAACTGAGATTTACACTTTTCATAAGGATTACATAATCTATCAAACAAAATAAATTCTCAGTTTTGATCTAACACTTTCTAAAGAAGGATTTAAAATAAGCAACTAATAACTACAGGGTTTATTAAACAGTAAGAAAATGTTACCTTGCATACTGTTTTAGAATGCCATGTGCTCTTTACTCATGAGGACATACTTTTTCACTGAATATATACTAACTAAATTGTCATGAAAATAGAGAATTTCACTTGCATTCATTTGAATGTTAAATTATTGTATCATTCTAATGATCATATAGTTTGATTTATTGTATTTTTAATTAGGAACTATATCTTAGAATTATATGTGTGTTTAATATTAATTCAAATATTAAAATTGTCCTTAAAAAGTGAAGTATAAAATAAAAACAATCATCAAACTCTTGATTTTCTTACTTCTTGGAAGTTTAACTGAATAAGAAAGTCCATAGAGTGTATTCTTCTTTAATCATGATTTGTAGAAATTCCATGTAGAAATAAAATTTTATTCTCAAAATAATAATCTTAAAGTTTACATATTTAAATTGCATCCATAATAAAAACTATAGTATAAACTAGAAATGTTTTAAACATTTATCATTAAATTAGTAACAAGTGTCATCTGAAGTTTCTGAAAAAGTAATGGTAATGATTCATAAATTCCAAATTTTTGTGAGGAAAATAAACTAATATTGTACAGTATGAATCTCATGTAAACATGAATGCACCTCTATCCCACATATTTTTGCTATTTTATTTAAGTGGATATTTCAACTACTTATAAATTTCACCTTTTCTACATACTATATACTATTTGTAAATTTTATCATTTTTCAACAATTGCTTTTTAAAATTTAAATGCTTGTAAGTAAAATACATGCAATGACATGTAAATAATAATTAATTGATAAAATTTGAGACTATTGAATTTCAATATAAAATTGTTTACTGTGTTATTTTCAGTATGATACAATTCATTCAATAAAAATAAGTTTAAATTGTGAATATTATCCCATCAAGGAACATTTGAGAACAAATAATAAAAATGCATTTGATTGACAAATGCAAGCATTTAAATTGTATTTTGTTGTGGTGGTCATTGCTTGAGTCAGACAATAAAAATTTACTAAGCATCTACTTGATAAAAAAAAAAGTTGCATTTGTAAGATTAAAAACTGTGAGAGATTAAGGAATAGAAAGTAAACTTTACATACCAGGAAAAGAACTCAGATTTAACCTATAGATGACCTCGACCTGTTTGTTCAGATGACAATTCTAAAAGTATACAGGGAATATTCCCATTTAATACAATTATTTGCTGTAAGCCTTGACCCCAGTGACTGTCACAAACCAGTTCTGAATTGGCCTATTCTCTGATATGGTGACATTGCTTCTGTTGCCTCGATTGTGACCTCTGATTGCATGGTACCCTTGAGAGTTCTATATAACAAGCGTAACTCCTAGTTCTTAGCCAGGAAGGTTAGTCGGCTTGCACAGATTTGTCAGTCCCCTTAGTCAAGAGTTGCATATGCTCTCTATCCTGCATGGGATACTACTATATTATTTTGTATATATACATCGGTCCTATAACAATAATAGTAGCATTTTATAACTAGTGAATTATGCAAAAATTTCTTTTTCCAGATAAGAAATTCCTTCAATTAATTATTTCTTACTTGTTTTCAAGCAGGTTTGTTGTTTTTGTACATTTAAAAAGTTTATATTTATGTAACTATTTCTTTCCTGTCTTCCCTTGCCTACCTTGGAGAACTATGCCCCTACCTCCTTAATCCTACCATGTCTAGGATACATAGAGTTAATGTAGGGAAGTAATGTGACATAATTTTATGAGGATGATGATTAGAAAAAGCAGATTTAAAACTGCCTTTAAATTGTGTCTTCACCACTGCCACCATGGGCAAATTACTTAATTCTTTGAACCTCCACTTTCTCACTATAAAAATTGGGAGCATCATTCAGATTTTTTTGTAAGAATTAAATGAAAATTAATGTAATGTAAAGGGCATATCAAAATCCTCACCACATAGTAACGGACGTAAACTGTATACATCAATGGATACAGGATTATTTAAAAATTCTTGCATCACAGCATAGAATGAAGACTGTTCCATTCACAGCAACCCAAAAGGGATAATTTACATAGCTTTATATATAGCTTAACTAAAAAGTAGGTTCCGGATTATTTGGAATCATTTGTTTGCTTTTTGTTTAGATGTGATGGATATTTAAAGTCAAATTATAAATGGGCCTTATAGTTAGAAATTTAATTTAAATATTTCATGCTAAGATTTAGTGCTTGTCCATCAGATCAATGATTTTCAAACTTTATACTTTAGCCAAAACCCTCCTTTTAAAATCAAATACTAACCAAAATTCAATGTAGCGTAAAATAGCTGAGAGTATATCTGCTGTGGTTGAGCATGTCTCATCATTTGGCTATTTCCTGTAGCAGCCACTAAGGTGCATTTGCAAATCTCCTATGGCTTCCCAGAGGACATTTTAAACTTGTGTGACCTTACCAAAAAATAAGCCTTTTCTTTCTGTCCTTTCTTTGCACCCAGGATCTGAGCTTAGTGCTTATCACATTCAGAACTTTACATTTAATAGCTGTAACTAAAATGTCTTTATTCTAGATGCTACCTAAATCAGGACTTTATTGGTTCACTGAGAGATCCTCAGTATTTAGGATAATGCCTGGCAAATAGTAGGCACTCAGTAAAAACATGAAGCAATCCATATAAAGCATTTCAAAAGGAGAGTAATAATGTATATATATATATAGCATAATTGTTCTGGTTAGGCTACTTTAGTGATCCAAGGTTAATTGTTTTGAATGGTGACATTCATATTACAAAAATAGTGCACTAATGAAAGTATTAATTATTTAGTATTTCATTGATTATAAGATGAATTTTTTATTTTGACTTTGATGAACTCAGAATGCACAAATAGCATAGTAGATGACACAAAGATGGCAACTTAGAGTGGCAGTCAGCCAGCGGGTACTTAACAAATTATAGAAAAACTTTGAGATTTTCCAGCAAAATCAAGATCAGAGCATTGTAAATCTGTTGAAAGATAATACTCTTACATTTTCAGAGTACTCATATAGGATATATCTAATACTGGCATACATAAATATGAATGAAATAATTGATAAAATACTAAAATAAAATTTAACTGTTTGGTAAATAGCTACTTCCTTGAATGCCTCCCCAATACCACAACCCTACCAGCTCTAACTTCCTTATCCCCTCCCCCTAGGAAACCACTCCCAGGTTTTTAACGTTGAGTAACTAAAAGAATAATGTCCTGTGCAGCAGGGGCCCTCCAGAACTCTGCTCTAGGTCAACACCATAGTCCTTTCTGATTTTATTGGTGTCTATGTCATAAAGTTCATTTTTTTTTTTACTAAAACACCTATTACACTTAAAAATTTAATATGATTCAGATCTGAAAATGAATCAAGAGAAATGCTATGATTTCCAAGTTTTACAGATGAAGAAATTATGTTCATCGGGACAACATTACCTTTTTCTAGTTCTGCAAACTTCATTCTGAACTGATGTGGTAAGAAAAAGAAACAGAACCAGGTGGAGAATTGCAAATCCATGAAGGTGCAGGCACAAAATTTGTGAGATTGAACAATCCAGTGAAAATAAGTTAAAGTCCTATAAAAAAAAATAAACAGTTAACTAATCCAAAGATTCACCTCTACCAGAGTATGCTTCCTGTTATCAATGTAGCTTATATCCAAGAATAACTAAGTTTGGAGCCTACAGATGAAGCTAAGAATAAGGAAGTGGTTAAATTCAATGTAAAGTGACCCATTGAATATTGACATTCTCTGAACAGCCCTGACATTACTCTAATAATGGAATGTCTTTCTAAGAATTACCTGTAACTAAGCTTCTTTCACTGTTCTCAAAGATATGCCTCTATTCTTGCCATAATAAGATCAATGACATAAATAAATGAGGTAAAAAAAATAGAATTTAAAGTAGAGAAAAAATATGGGTAAAGATTAAAAGAAGTAGTTAGAGACTTAAGAGAAATATTGAAAATCAAAATAACAAAATTATATAGTTTGTGACATGATGAAAGGATTAAGGAGCATAAAGGTATATCCTCTAAATAATACTCAATCTCTGAAAAGTCATTATGAAAAGTAGAAAATACCGGACTAGGGTTGTGGCTCAGAGGTAGAGCACTGACCTACCATGCATGAGGCACTAGGTTTGATCCTCAGCACCACACAGAAATAAGGTGGGAATATTGTGTTGACCTATAGCTAAAGAATAAATATTTTTTAAAAAGTAGAATATATACATATTAGATATATATACATATTAGCTTATATATATACATATTAGATTATTGTTATATATATTAGATATATATACACAAAAAAAACTTGAGTGTGTACATATATGAATATGTATATATGACTAAATAAAACTTAAGTTTTTTTATGCAGAGTTCACAAGAAATTCTTTATTGCCAAACTTTAATAGGAAGGTAGCTAAAATTGGGACCTGAATTCTTTGGTGGGAATTTAATAAAGATGTAACTACAGAAGGAAGATAATATTTTATGGAGCTTCAGACCACTAGTAAATTCCTAGCTGCACTATTTAACTCTGTGATGTTATGTTCAAGCTCTCTGTGCTGAAGCATTCATATCCTTAAAATGGCAACAACAATGTGAAGCCTCAGAGTTCTTGCCACATAATGTGCTGAAAGTCTGTAGACCACTGCTGGCTTATCCTCAGTAGATAACTGCTACTTTTATTGATCCTAGAGTCTTCTCTTATCTTTACTTCCATATACCTTCCAGCCACATCAGACATAGTCTCTCACTAAATTTGTCACATATTTTCCTAGAAATATTGACCTTCAGCTTCCTCAGTAAATGTTAAGAGATTTTGATTTCTGGCAGTGTAATAAATCAAATGTTCATGTAGTCTTGGTAAGTTTGCCTTTTTAGGATGCCATGCAGTTGGAATTATACAGAATACAAAGTTTTAATATCTGCTTCTTTCATTTAGTAATATGTAGTTTTCACCATGTCTGTTCATGACTTGATAACTCATTTCTTTTGAGAGCTAAATAATATTCCACTGTATGTATGTGCCAGTTTATCCATCTGTCTACTAATAGGCATCTTGATCATTTCAAAGTTATAGAAATTTTAAATAAAGCTTCTGTAAACATTCGTGTTTAAGTTTTTATGTACACATATGTTTTCATTTCACTTGGGTAAAATCCAGAGTATGATTGTTGAATCATATGGTCAGAGTATATTTTGAAGAAACTGACAGACTGTTTTTCAAAGTATTCCCATCAGCAATGTCTGAGTGTCCTGTTGCTTCACATCCTCAATAGCATTTGATACTCATTGTTTTAGATTTTTCTTTCTAATAGGTATATAGTTGTATCGCATCTTCATTTATTTTACAATTTTTTGATGTCTTACGATGTTGAGCATCTAGTCATATACTTATTTGCAATCAATATTTGTTTTATTTTCTACAGTAATGTATGTTTAGGTCTTGTGCCCATTTTTTAATAGAGTTGGTCATTTTATCCTTATTATGGTAATTATACTTTTGTTGATGCTAGAGTTTTCTCTTATCTTTACTTCCATATATACCTTTCAGCCACATCAGACATATTATGGTATGAATCTGGAATGTCCCCCTGAAAGTTCATGTGTTGCAAGTATGATCCCTAATACAAAAGGGGCCAGCTTTTATGCAATGGTTGATCATAGCGTTCTGATTTCATCAGTGGATTAATCCATAATTATTAAAACACAAATTTACAACAGTATCTAAAAATTACCCATGGAGGATACAATTCCAAACTTCCAATGGATATTTGAAACTGCATATCTGAAGATAGTACCAATATCTCTCTCTCTCTCTCTCTCTCTCTCTCTCTCTCCCTCCCTCCCTCCCTCCCTTTTCTTCCCCTCTACCCCCATCATCCCCATGTATGAGTGTGAGAGACTATTTATAAATTAATCATAAGTGTGTACATATAGGTAAAAAATCCTAGTTATACACACACACACAGAGGAATTTTTTTACCTATATACACACCTATGATTAATTTATAAATTGGGCTCAGCAAGAGATTAACAATAGTAACTTACCATAGATCTTACCAACTTCAG
The DNA here is from genome assembly GCF_048772815.1 of Callospermophilus lateralis. Classification (NCBI taxonomy): domain Eukaryota; kingdom Metazoa; phylum Chordata; class Mammalia; order Rodentia; family Sciuridae; genus Callospermophilus; species Callospermophilus lateralis. The sequence goes on from NC_135308.1 coordinate 134,311,347, forward strand.
CATACAAATTTTTTTATATTCTTATTGAGAAGTTTCACATTTTCACTTGTAAGAAATTGCTTTATTGTTTCTCTTTGACATATCCAGATTGCCAGTATCACTACTCTTGTGTTTAGCGGTCATTGTTAGATAAAATGGATTATTTAAGCACAAGCACAGTGATACCATGACAGTCAATCTGATAGCCATGATGCCTTACAAGTAACTAAAGATCAGGTAGCATATACTCATGGATGTGCTGGACAGAAGGATGTTTCATGTCTTGTATGGGTTAAAGTGGAATTGTGAAAATTTTTGTCATACTGCTCAAACTGGCATGCAATTTTAAACTTAATTTTTTGGGGAATTTTTCATTTCATATTTTTTAATTACTGCTGACTGCAGATATCTGAAACCACAAAAAAATGGAAGTGAAGATAATGGTAGGGCAGGAACCACTGTATAGGTGTATCAAGGGATTGCCTAAGGGATTACCTATACAGAAAAAGAGGAATGTGCATTCAGATAATCTAGCAGAAGCAGTTAAAAAGCTTTCTGAATTAAGATAGTTTAAATTCAGACTCTAAAAATATCCATTAATATAGATCTAAAGAACAAACTAACTGAAACAATACCAACATTACCTCAGGAAGCAAGCCAGAAGAGTGAAAATCAACAGAAAACAAATTATAAAATCTGTCCATTGACTCCCAGAAGCAGTGCATTTATCAGATACAGAATATAATCTGTAGTTTGATTAAGTACATAAAAATATATTTGAAAATGGAATGAAGTAATAAAAAAACATTTCTAGATATTACAAAAATCAATGGATAGTTTAAAGAAAACTAGATTAATTGCCAAAACTAACATGGTTTACTGGCAATGCATTATCTATATAATTATATATCAAATTCAAAAGCAACATACTCTATTTCATATTGTTATCTAATGTTATATACTAACATGAAGAGCACTCAATTATGGCCTTAGACAACCCTAAACTATCAGTCACCTAAACATTGGCAATCCAGGAAAAGGGACACCAAGCTTAAATAGGAGAATAACCAGAATCTTAATCTGTATCTGTCTAAAGCCCACAATGTCTCCACTTACCAGGAAGCTATATTTTCCCATGAAATTCCCTGTAATGTTGTATTTCTGATTATAGAAACAAATGACATTTTATATTGTTCTTAATATACCAGCTATAATAAATAACACAGAATTGCTTTTTCTCTTGTGAATAACTTTTGGAAAATAAGGAATAATTTTGAAATATAATTTTCCATATTTGGTCTCAAAGGGATTTGCATGTTTTTACTAAACCTATTCAGATGTTAAATTATGGGAATGACAAAGCACAATAAAAATTCTAGCCATAGGAAATTATGTATGAATTGGTCAAAAACCATGCTATTCCATAGTTTTGTACTTTTCCTATGGTATACTTTCTGAACAACAGCTTTTTCACACATTTTGGAAAATGAATGAATTTGTGATTGTTTACAGCATTTTTTGTCAATGTTCTCTAAAAACTAATTTTTAGCTACTTGTGTTTTATGCTGCAAACTTATTACAAAACATTGTGGTTTTCACCTAAAGTTAGAACTCGGGCCTTTTTTCTTTCATATTTTCTCCTCTTAAATGTAAATATTAATATTTTGGACTAGGTTTTTTTGGATTGATTTTTAAAACTAGGAGAAGAGTTTAATTAAAATAAATTTTTATAAATTGAACATTCAAGATCATAGACATTAAACAGGGCACAATATTTTGGTTAGATTAATTCTGTCTCTAGTATTAATATAGACTGGATTCTAATAGAAGGAGATGAGTTGTTTATTTTATATCAAAAATTGCCCTAATGGAAGTGTAGGGAAACAATCTCCATGAGTCTCTTAACATTTTTTGAACCATCTGGAAGTATGGTGCTAACTGCCCTTTAGGTCTAGACATCTTTTTAAAAATATTCATATACCAAAGAACTTTAGAAGATAGAAATAGTTCTCCTCTAAAGCAAAGGGCAAATTTGTTGCCCAGTATAATAAAGATGTTTTCTTCTAGTGCAAAGGGCAGTTTTGTTTATAGCCAATTATAAAACAATTTCAACTTCCTAAGCTGGGGGATTCTCAGCTGTGATACAAACCAACCATGCATGGGGCCCACATGTCTCCTTCACTTCACACTTGTTAAAACTGAAGGAAGGACAAAGAAAACCAGCACAAACTCACTAATAATGTTCATGCTTCTTGCTGTTCTATGAATAAAGCCCTTTGTCTCCATCTGAGGCATTTCTTTTGCATTGATAAAACTATATGAGACTAGCTTCTACCTGAAAGTAGAATGAAATCTCAAACCTCATAATTCTTGACATAGAAAAATTTTAAATTCACAATGTATGAACCCACAAATGAGTACATGAAACCAAATAAATAATCATTCTTGTTGTATGGACTGTTTTCTTTTTTTCATAGATTCTAGAGATTTATTGCCATCTTTTTGATTGATTCATTTTATGGAATGTTGTTAGTCACTGTGTATTATAATTACCACTTACTGATTATATAGTAATTTTAAGAAACACTGATTTACAATATTTTAAAACAATAATGATGTTTCAAATTGGTCTGACATTAGTTGTGGTTTTAACATAGGAATTATGTGAATGAGCACAATCAAACCAATCCAAGGAAACATGCCATTTTCCATATCAACAAGAAGGAAAGTCTTGGTATTGCACAAACCTTGGCTCAAAAATCAAAACTGCCTCTTCCAATATTGGTATCCATGAATGAAACAAGAATGAGATAGTATTGTTTCAGTTCTCAAATGATTTCATATTTTTGCCTCACAAACTATCAAGACTTTTATTATTATAAGTTGATTGAGATTTAAAGTGGTAGTTGTCAGTTTTTCTGCTTATTCAGTTTTATCTCCACCATCCCAACCTATATTAAATTTGAATCACTTAAGAAAAAATGGGCAATATCTTTATAAAATATTTAATATAGTGAAATATATTGTAAGCAAATTTCAATTGCCATTTCTTCTACATAAATTAATAATTTTTCAATTGTATATGGTCTCTTAACCTTAGGAAAGATGTTCATAGTGAGTACATAAAAGGAAAGCAAAAGATTGAAAAAAGGGAAACTGAAAGTGCTGAAATACTTATGGCAAAAAAAGACTATAGAATTTCATGATATTAGAAGGGTAAATTTGAACATAAATAAATGAAGAATTAGAACATTTAAGAATTATATAGAACTTTCATTTTGAAGATATAAAGAAAACTATATTAATCCTGCTGAAAGAAACATAAATGAAAATATAATTTATAAAACAATATGTGAATTTATTATAAGGTGAACCCAATCTGATAGCACCTGTATTACTTGGCAGAACTAAAAATACAACATTTCTGTAAAACAATACATTTTTTAATAAGAGAATAAGACATTATGAGAAAGAGCCAGAAAAAAAAAAACAGGTATCAGAAAATATTATACAAGTAATTTAAATATAAAAACTTTTAGGCACAAATTATAAGATATGTACATAAACTTTCTGTAAGTAACAAAACTACCTTGGAAATATCTTCTGGTGAAAGATTTGGGAAAGAACTGAGTATTGATTTCATCAATAAAAAATAAAATAATTGAAACTAAAATCTCATTTGAATATAACTGGAAATCAGAGCTAAAGAAATACTGAATTTTAAAATATGTGAGAAGACCAGATTTAGAATATAGTACAGAGAATTAAAGAGATGAAAAATTTAAGAGGTAAAAATAAAAAGTTAAAGATGATTTACATTATATACAACTGGAGTTCCAGGTGGAGAGGCAAGATAGATCCAGGCAAAGGTAATACCTAATAAGATTTTGAGTAGAAATTTCCTAACTGAATGAAAGACATCAATTCATAGATCCAAGAATTTGAGTGAATCTTAGTGGAATGAATTTTAAAATAATTTCACAGCTATTATGTCAATTACATTTTATTGATAGAGTAATTTAAAAAATAATTTTATTGCTAGATTCATCAGAGTAAATCTGAATAGTGTAAAAAAAATCTTCCAATAATAATAAATAAAAGACAAGTTTTCTTCACATAAATTGCAGTTATACTGAGAACTGATATCTTAAAATCAATAGAAGAGAGTAGAAGATTATCAATGATTTGAAAGTGCTATGAATGAGAAAATGTACAGGTGAACTAGAATACATATATTTAAAATATCTTTCCAGAATAAGGATAAAATATAGATATCTTCAAATAAAAATTATGTTTGTTACTTGCTGATCCTTATCAAAAAATTATTTTAAATGTATAGGCTTTGGGGGAGGGCAGAGTCCCACATAAAAGATCCAAACTACCAAAAGAAAAATTCATAGGGAGGAAAATATGTTGGCAAAATCAAGCATAAATTAATGATATGACTAACTATTCAGTGTCTTGTGAAGTTAAGTATAAGTACAGAGAAATATTAATATTTAAGTCAGAATGGAGCTAAGTCAAGTTAAAAATGTTCTATGATTCTTGCATTCCATTAAAGGAGGGAAAATTAGTTAATTTTGGAGTCTATTAAGTTTAACTTATATATTATGATTTCTAAGGTAAAAAGTAAATGAATAGATACAAATGATATAATTTCCATCTAGTAGAAAGGAAAAACTAGAAATGAAAGAAGTAATTAGTACAATTTACAGCCAAGAAAAATAACATATTACAAGTAGGCAAATAGCACAAGATGATATTATTTTTACCAAATATATCAATTGTATTAGCTTTCTGTCACTCTAACAAGATGTCTGAGAAAATCAAAGGAGGAAAGATTTATTTTGGTTCACAGTTTCAGAGGTTTTAGTGGATGATCATTTGGACTTGTTGTTCTGGGACCTGTCCATGGCAGAAGCATGTGACAGAGGAAACCTTCATTTCATAATGGCTGGGAATCAAAAGTCAAAGGAAAGGTCTGGGATTCCAATATTCTCTTCAAGGGCATGCTCCCAAATACCTACTTTTCACAACCACTCCCCTCCTATTAAAAATTCCACCCCCTCCCAGTAGTGCCATGGGCTGAGGATGAAGCCTTTAACACATAACCCTTTGAGGAACACTTCCGAACCATACCATCAGTATGTACATTAAATATTAATGGCTAAATAAACTAGTTAGCAAATAAATGTTGTTTATAGTTTTTTTGACCCAAGAGACAAGACAATTATAAAGATACAATAAGTTCATGAATAGAAAACATACCACAAGAACACTAATGAAGAGAAAGTTAACAAATAGACATTAGAAGAAAAAAATCATTAGAAAACATCATTTCAAAATGATAAAGTGTTCAATTTACCAGGAAGATATAATACTTAGAATTTTTATGAATGTATAACACAGCCTCAAAAATAAGACAAAAATTTAAGATGTACCAAGAACTAGAAATTTCCACAGTTATGTTGAGATATTTTTAAAGCTACTTATTTCATTAATTTATAGAACAAATATATTAGGATAGCAAAAACTTAGGGTATGCTTTGATAAATTGAATTAAAAAAATTTGCCTTAGTGAAATATAAAGAACTTTTAACAACAGATAAAGGCCTGTTATCCTCAAGCATAAAAAGGATTTTTACAAAACTTTAACTTATACTAGCTTTAAATTAGTTCTTGAAAATTTCTTAAGGACAAAAATCTATGTAGTGTATTCTCTAAATACAGTGCTTTTAAATTTTAAATGAGCAATACTAAGATAACTAGAAAACTCCTTTCTTTGTTTGAAAATTAAAAATTTGTGAGTGGTTATAAGCATATTGAATCATTTTTAAAAATTAAACAATAACAAAACATCATATAAGAACAATAGTTGGCCTGCAGCTCAGGAGGCTCAGGCAGAAGGATTGTGAATTCAAAGCCAGACTCAGCAATTTAGCAAGGTCCTAAGCAACTCAGTGAGACCTTGTCTCCAGTTAAAATACAAAAAGTGCTGGGAATGTGCCTCAGTGGTTAAGCATTCCTGAGTTCAATCCCTTGTACAAAAAAAAAAAAAAAAGTTAATGAAAAATTTAAAAAGAGTACAATACATCAATAAAGACAAAATTATTTTGAAAAGACATTGGATGCACTCTTAGCAAGTTTAGTTTGAGCATAAAAATAAAAAATAAAGCACAAATAACTAGTATCAGGAGTGGAAAAGGGTAGAATGAGAGATGACAGAAACTTTAAAGCTGAAATAGAGTATGATAACTTTATGACAATACTTTAGAAAATTTGGAAGAAATGAAAAATTCCTAGAAAAATATAATTTACCAAAACTTACCCTAACCCTAACTTAAAGCTAATTCTATGGATAAGCAATAAAAAGTTACAATCCATAATAATATTTTCTACTCAAATACCAAAGAATCTGTTTAACAAAGTATGTGAAATACCTTATGGAGGAAATAATGAAAAATGATTTAAAATGTCAAGAAATATATAAATATATCTATGAATTGGAAGCCCGATTTTCAAAGATTTTAAGGCTTTCCAAATCAACTTATGGATGCAATGCAATCTCAATTAAATTCTAAAAGGTGTTTGTAAATGAAGTTGATTAGCAGAATCTAAACTTTGAGTGGAAGAACAAAATCCCCAAATACCAAAAACAATTCAACAATGATCAATAAAGTGAGAGAACTTGCCATACCAAACATTACAACTTATTAAAGAACTGCAGAAAATAAGACAGTGAATTTAATATGGTATGGTATAGTATGGTAAATAGTTAGGATAAGGAAAGGTTAGATTTTAGAGTTCAACATGGAAATGGAAAATGGCAAGCCAAAATAGAAGCCATGTATTTATACTTAATTTGTATTATAATAAATGTTTTCCAAATCCATTTGAGAATAGGTAGGCTTTTCAATAAATCTTGAACAAGTGTATATACTAAAGTAAGTAATTTTGTATACCTTAATGATCTTGAGTATATGAAGCAAAAATATAAAATGTATTGAATACAATATGAAAAATATATTTAAAACATAGAATATGGAATTATTTCTTTAAAATATGCAAAATACTGGTCATTTTGATAAATATATTTTCATTAAAATTATAAAACTCCGTGCATCCAAAAATGTTATAATAGTAATGAAATGACAACTCATAGAGATAGAGAAGTTAATTTGTCACACATAATCATCAACAAAAGGTTTATATCCAGAATGAGTACATAATCCCCCCAATTATCAAAACACAAATAGCTCAAGAGCAAAATGAGCAAAACAGTGGTTTTAACAAATATTCTACAGAAGTAGTACAAATGACTCAAAAACATATAAACAGGTAGTTAATCTCATTTGCAAACAGAGAAATGCAAATTAAAAACATAAATTTAAAAACAAGAAAAAAATAGTCAAACAAAACTAAATGTTAGGATATGAACCAACAAAACCAATATTTTGCTAACTGGATATAATTTGGTTTTCTCATTTATAAAATAATTGGACACTCTGGTGGATTTGAAGATATGCATACGCTATGATCAGTCTAATAGATTCCTATATGTATTGCCAGTAGGAACTCTTGTACAAGGATAGTCAGGGCAGTGTTGTTCTTAGAAGCCAAAAACTACTTCTATTTTTTTATGAAAGTATATTTATGAATTAGAAGATCATAAATTTTGAATGCTTAAATTCTCCCCAAATCAACTTGTGGATACAATGCAGTCTCAATTAAATTTCACTAAGGGTTTATGAAGTTGATAAGTAGAATCTAAACTTTGTCAGAAGAATCAAAGTCCACAAATAGCCAAAACACATTTGACAAAAATGAATAAACTGGAAGAACTTGCTATTTGAAACAACTCAACTCGTTATAGAACTGCCCATGTGTCTACCAACAAAGGAATGGATAAGCTATAACAGGTCTATACAGTGCAATACTGTACAGAAATAAAATGGTAATTAAATAGATCTATACCCAGCAATGCAGGTAAACCTCACAAAAAAATTCTGAACAAATAAAAGCAAAAAAAATATGTACAGAGTTGCCCTATTTATGCATATAGTACAAAATCAAGGAAAGCTACATTATATGTCTTAAAATCATAGGAGGTAAAAGTCAAGAAAGTTAAGATTCTAACCTTCAGTATAGAGGTTATATTTAAGAAAACTAAGAGATTTTTGAGTAGGACTTCTGGTGTGCGGGTTGTGTTCTATTTTTTTTTTTTTTTTTTGATCAGAGTTCCCATGGACTATTTGTAGTATTTTGTATAATTTATACATGATTTCTGTAGCTGTATATTTTTTCTAATATATTTATAAATCTTAGAATGATATACATATACTACATGTAATATTTTGTGGGTGCTGTGTCTCACAATAAAATAAAAAAGAGCTTCTATAAATCATTTTTGCATTAGTAATAGTTTAATATTAAAGTGAATTTTGTAAGGAAGACATATAATGCTTCTGTTGACTTCTTTTTTTTTACTCATATGAATAGATCAAAAATGCTTTTATAGTTCTAAATTAAAAGTAAAATCCCTGAAAGAAAGACCTGATTCATCTACAATGAAGTTCTGATATGTAAAACGAAAGTTTGTAAAAATAATATCATGAACAATTACAATTTTTTTCCTCATGAAATATCTACTTTAAAATTGCTTAAATATTCAGAAAGCTATGGCAACACTCAAATTGTGAAAGTAAACTATATTTACTTATTGCTTTTTATTATACAAGTTATATTTTAATATATATTCAATATTTCAAATGAATATCTCTCTGTAATGAAAATCTGTATTTCAGTTGACAAATATAAAAATCACTATATGTAGATATAAAGAAAATATTTTAAATAATATAGATATAGTAAGTGCATTATGAATAGACATATTTACTATGAGCATTTCTGTTATGTAGGTATATAAAAAATCTGTGATCACAGTAATATAAAGAAATGATCAGTTGGGTACTTTAAGACTCTGTATTACTCTATCATTAAAGTATCAATATAATACCACTTATTGGCCACTTTCGGAACTAGTAAAGGTAATTAAACTGCTTACTTTGACCCTTAAGTAATAAATATACATGATTGAATAGAATCATAGTTGTCTTTTTATCAAAGAGTAAAACCTTTACACAGATCAGGAATCTAAACTCTAAAGCTATTTTTAAACAAGTAGATGGCAATAATTTTTATGTGGTCACTATGACCATTATTCTGAAAAACAGCCTATTCACATCATCACTCTCTTTTATTCTTCTATTGGATGGACCCTAGTTTGAATGACCTACCATATTAACACTCCCTGAGGGAGTCTAGGTTAGATAGAGGAGTATTTTGTAAGGATAATTAAATTGAGAGGGTGAAACAGGAGAGATTTGTGTCAATGGAACCTCCTTCATGGTTATTATTAAGCAAATGCTAAAAATTATTTGAAGTAACCTAAAATCAATTAGGACCATATACCCTTCTTATGTCTTGAGAATTATTTTTTTTCCTTTTAAAAGACACACTGGCATCATTTTATATAATGAAACAAAATATATTTTTTAGAAAAATGTCTATTCTGTATTTCAAATTTTGGTAAGGGCCACTTCTTGAGCTCACCCCCAGAAAACTACTCTAATTTCATGGGGTTAATCTTTGAATTTTCCCCTTCTGCTAGTGAGCCCCTAGAATCTTGGAGTTGACTCATATAAGTTGTCTTACCTCCAGGACAGCTAAGTCCTGGCCTGTGCCCATTGAGAAGGGCATTAAGGGATCGAATAATGGAATTAATTTCATTTCCTTTAAAAAATAATAGCAATATGGCTACCATTATTAATTCCTTACTATACACTGAACACCATCTGTGTTAATTTTGTATTATGTTTATATTGAAAGAGGAAAAACCTAAGTAATGAGAAGGTAAAGAATTTGTGTAACATTGACAACTGCTTATGTGAAAGTTATTTCCTAGGCTGATACTAAGCTAGATGAGTTATATCTCCTACTTTCACAAAATGAATTAATTTATTTTATAATTAATTTCCACATGTCAAAATTTAAGAGCTCTTCTAATGGAAAATGAAATGGTGTGCCAAATTCATAGAACACAGTAGAAAATTAATTTAGACCTCTATTGGTAAGGGGTAGTTCTAAAAGCAATATTCTGGTGACACTTTTATTTATATTACTTAGAAATAAATAAATACCAGGATAGAGACAGAATCAATATTACTAATTTTTCTTTTTGCCTCAGACTCCAGTAGGACTAATTCAGCATGGTTGCTGATTTTGTCATTTTAAAACTTTAATATTTTGTTAACAATGGATGTTCACATATTTTTTTACTTTAAAATATGGCAGCATAATATTATTTGTTTTATTACTGAGTTTTTTGGTACACCCTTCATTTTGTGCCTAAGGCAAGTATCATTGTTCCCTTCACCTTACCTTAGTTCTAGCCTTGGTAACAGTAAGCATGTTTGTCTATGTCTGACTTCAACAAGGTAGGATTCTTCCTGGTTATGTGGCAGAAAGGGAAGAAAACAAAAATCTATCCTTATATAGTATTTGATATTACACTATAGAGATATTAGCAAGTTGATACAGCTCAATGTATAGTATAAATGGTGTAATATAAATGTTGAAACACTCTGCCATTTAAGAAAATTATATCTAAGTGAAATACAAAGTACTTATTATATAATTGGTTAGTAAGCAAAACTATATTTACTTGGCAAATAGATTTTTCTGTTATTCCAGGCGAATTCACTTAAATATAGCAATTCTTTAGTATCAAAAAATTGTCTTGCAAAATCCAAATATTTTAAAAGATATAATTTAGTAACTCATGTTTATTTTTCTTTGTTTTCATAAAGGTCATTCATGTACCTTATGTATTACCCCATCCCCAAAACAAATCAATATTGAAAGTTCCTTCAAATGTCAAAAACTAGAAGATTCTGTCATTCTAGTACTTTTTTCCAACCCTCTCTGCCATAAAATATAGTGAAATATGTAAAGAAGTGATTAATGCTGCTGTTAGCCTTTGACCTTACATATAGCACTGGCTCTATTCCCAAATTTTCTGTTTTTAAAATTTTGTAGCAACAATCCTCTTCTTTATTCATGAAATCATTTTTCCTTAGTGATGAATTACATATATATTTAAATATATTTATAAAGAATAGGGATGTTGCCTGTACACACAAATGGCTCTTAGAGAGTTGTTGGTCTCTTGCCAGTGCTGTCAGCTTTCCAACAGCAGATTGGATTGGTTAAGGAAGAAGCCATAAACAGCCTATCAACAAGTATTTATACAGATGCTAATGAACTTAAAATTCTGTTAGTGTAACATGTATGCCAAATTCAAATTTTAGTTTTGCTTTATATGTGAGGTATGATGCAATAACTTCTTTTAATAAACACATACAGGCTGCCTATACTTTGTGATGTAATTGGATTTTTAGTTTTTCCACTGTAAGGTACATAGAATCAGCCATTTATTAAAATTATCAAAAATATTTCCCATCTTATGTAGAAGCATTTTGCTCAGCCACCATCATGTCTTCCAAAAGCTTTTGGTAAAGAAATGAACTCTTCTCTGTCCATGAAACCAAAAATATTTTTACATTCTATTACTGAGAGAAACCATTAAGGGAAAAGAAAATAGTCATGGGAAAGTTTCCATGTGCATTAAAAATATAAATACTTAGCTTATTTTTATGTGCCCTAAATGATAATTGAATCATAATCTCCCTCAGTGTAGGATATTATACTATATTGAAAATTTAGAAAACTAATTTATTTGAAGCATATGGGTTTAATGAGTACTTTTATTTTGCTTTTCATGAATAAAAGGATAATATTTCCATTAATTTTAAAAAGTACTTCATTTTTTTGTGAACTTCTTAAAGCACTTTCCTCTAGGATTATATACTTTGTGGAAAAATGAAGAGTAGTTTTTTTGTTTGTTTGTTTGTTTGTTTTAGTTCTATGTCCTAATTTGCTATCTTAATTGTCAGTTTTTATCCTGATCTAATTCTGACTTTTGAAGCTGAAATTTCTGTTATAATAATTAAGACAATCATGCCCAGCCATGTATTATCCTTTTCAATACATAGGTTTGTCTATATGCTTGAATTAGTCAGCTTTTTTTGCTGCTGAGATCAAAAGACTTGAAAAGAACAATTTTAGAGGAGAAAAAGTTTATTTGGCTCCCTTGATTTCAGAGGTCTCAGTCCATAGATGACTGGCTGTCTTCCCTGGAACCAAAAGTGAGGCAGAACATCATCATGGAAGGCTGTGGGAAATGAAGAAGTTCAGGACTTGACACTCAAGATCTCTCCTTATGAGGACAAAATATAAACCTCAAAGCCCCCAACGACTCACCATGTCTAGCCACAACTTACCTGCCTACAGTTGTCACCCAGTTAATCTTGATTAGTGAATTAATGCACTGATTAGGTTAGGATTCTCATAATTCACTCATTTCACCTTACACTATCTCACACATGAGCTTTGAGGGGACACCTCATATCTAAACCATAACAATGCTAAAAGTCTCTACATTACAGATCTACTTTTCTCAGGACAAAAAGAACATGCATCAACTGTGGCAGTTCTTCCTTTATTTCATCATTATTTGCTGAGTGTCACACTACTATGAGAGCTTCTATTATAGAAAGCAGAACACATAAATTGGAAGTATAATGTAACGGATGTTGTCATGAGGTATAGAATGAGCATTCGTAATGTAACTTAAGTAAGGAATGCAGTGTTGGAAGATCAGGGAGCTTATCCCAAAGAATGTAATTTCTAAACTTAAACCTGAAGATCTAAAGCAATAATACCATTGGCAAAGTGAATAATCCTAGTCCTAGAAAACTTTATGGACAAAAGAGAACATTCTGTATAACTACAGTATACCTGGGGGTTAAGGCAGGAACCCAGCAGATGTGTCTCAAGGGCTAAACCAAGAACCAAGGCAGTGGAGAAAGAGTTTCACCCATTGGTTTGCAATGCTTGTGGACTACCTAAAAAGAGAGACTTTGGATACATGTCTCAGAAAGAGATAAAAATGGTGACTGAAAAATTTGACAGAAAATCATTAGACAGGGACAGTGTACCCTAAGAATGAAATAGGTTCAGAATAAAATTCCAGAGAAGAATCCTGAGATTGCAAGGGATGACAAAAACAGGAACCCTTGAAAGAGACTGAAGAGTTTGGCCTAAGGATTAGAGAAAAAAATGCAGAATATAATGCAACAAAATCCAGAAGAAGTAGCCTTTCAAGAAGGAAGGAATAGACAACAGTGTCTAATTACCGTAGAAGAGTCAGTAAGATAATAGCTCCAAAAGATCCCCAAAATTCATCAACATTGTTTTACACAGTTCTGGTGAAATGGTATTGCAAGGAAACCATATTGCAGAGATCTGAAATGTGAATGGAAATAAGTCAACAGAGATTGACTACTGTCTACTAGTTCAGGAAGATTATCTGATTAAGGAATAAGGAAAGGAATAGATAAAAAGCCATTTTTAAAAGGTATTAAAAATACAAAAGAATATGTTGACAAGAGGTTCTAGATTATGTGGAAGGGTGGGATCTAGAGCACGGGTTAGGGTGCTAGTTTTAGGAGAAGGCATACCTCTGATTGTGGCAAGTAATAAATATGCCATTACAAATGTTGCCATATACAAGCCTGCTCATTCCAGTGCTAAGTAAAGTCTGAAGTACAATGGTTAAAGTTGTATGGAACTAGATTAATGGGATATTCAGGAGGCAGAGTAGATCTAGTTTCTGTTTAGATACTGGTACTAAAGGAAGGACTAATCAAGGTCGACTACAGAATGTCTGGTCTTGGTGATATGGAAATTCAAGAGGAAAAGCAGGCATCAGAAAGAGAATAATGTAAAGACAAGTGATTTTGAAGTATACCTGGGAATAAGATATATAAGCACAAGAGTAAGAGAAGTTACTAGTCCTATAGGTAATACCTAGTCCTCTAGGCTGCTAGCTCTATGAGATAAGAAACTTTGTCTATCTAATCAACTATCATCACAAGTCCACACAATGCCAGGCAAGAATCTATAAAGGAGCTTAAAAGGGAACATAAAAATCTTGTTTCCTGAAGGTCTGTAAAGAAGACTCATGAAAAAGGAAATGGTCTGTATAGTTGAATTCAGCAGAAAAGTCAATGAAGATAAGGAGTAAGAGTGCTTCTCAGATAAAACAATATTAGGCCTTCCTAGTAAGCACAGTTTCAATTTAGCAAAATCAGATGGCAATAAATTAAGGAGAGAATAGAAGGTAAAGGAATAGAGTCAGAGAATAAATTTCTCTTTAAAGAAATTTTTATGGAAGACAAAATATGAGAAGAATCTAGAATTTGTCCCAGAAATTTTGTTATATCTCATGCATTTTATTGAATTGAGAGATGCAAATCTATAAATTTTAAAAGGAAATGGCATATAATTTAAAATATATTTACCAATACATAAATATTCATACCTAGAGAAAAAAAATGATTCCTCTTTTGAAAGTAAAATCAATGGACAAAGGAAAACATTTGTACCAGTAAAAACAGAGAAAGGATTTACAGTTGTTAATTTAAAACAAAAAGGAAAATACTCAGATGTAGTAGTTAACTAGAGAGAAGAAGAAAGATTTTTTATAATATACAAGCTGAAACTAGTTAATAATCATATGGGTTAATCTTAAATTTACTAGAAATAAGACATATATTAAGACCATAAATTAAGACAATATTGTTGTCAAAGTATCAACAGCTTTAAAATATTATCATGTCAATGTTGAGTAAGGGTTTGGTGAAAGGAGCAATTGCCAGGTAAATTGGTGAAGTCTTTGTAAAACTATTTTCCAATATAATATTCTACTTATAGATCATATACCACAAAATACTTATAGACATTTTCTTTAATTCCATCTTTTAAAATGGATTAATTAAATGCGATAATCAAAAATCTATCATATAACCAGTTGGTAGATTATTTAAGATGATATTTATATTGCATATAATGCAGTTGTTATAATACTAACTGAAAAATTGGATATGAAGAGTATATGTAATTGCAATGTAAACTAACAACAAAACAAGCATATACTAAAAAACTGAAAGAAAATGCCTTAAAATGCTATCTAGTGGCTGTCTTTGAAGGTGGAGTTCTTGCAGATTTCCATTTATTTGACTTTTTACTTTCTAAATTATCTATAATGAGAATTGTTATTTTGATACTCAGAAATTTTATCAATTTATCTAAATAAAACTACTCAATGTTGTGTTTTGAAGTAAAGAAGCATACAGAGAGAGTAGTAACTAGAGTACAGCCAGAATCAAAGAAACACAATTTTTTCTTAGGCTTAAGATACAAGAAATTGATGAACCAAAACCCAGAGACGTAGGAAAGGACAGGTAAAGGGATTAGTGTTCTGCAGGCAGAACAATACTTCTCCCTCTGGTATACTATCAATAAAGCCTACAAAGTTAACAAGCTCCTAAATATGGTAATGGCTCCAAGAAAGAAGCAGTATAAAAGACCAAAAGGAAGTCTCTAAAAGCCACTGATCTTCAGTGTAACTCTGAAATGTATGGTATTGACAAAGCAGCAATATCTGCAGTTTTACTTTTTAATAAAAACACACACATATATATGTGTAGTAATTTTTATATTTGATTATAAGGGGTGGATTTTTCTTTTCCTTTTTTTAAAAAATACTTTATATATTTGTTACCTCTTATTCTTACCTGGTATAATTTCTCACCTTTCATATTTTTTTCCATACCCATCTTCATTGTTATGCTTTTTCTATTCTTGACATAGCTGCTATATCTATATCAGGTTACTTGAAACCTGATATAGATTATATTTCTAGTTTAAAATATTATATTAACTTACACAAACCAAAATCAGTTTTATATGATATTCTGTCTCAAATAAGTTCAGTATAAAGTCTTCATATGGACAAAGCTAGTATAAGAACAATTAACTTTAAAGGATGCCTAAATATACATGATAGTGATACATATTCTTTTTGTATTATCTACCAAAAATAACTCTGAATTTTCTAAATAAAAAACTAAAACTAAAGCCTTTTAAAATGTGGGTTACCATAAAACATTCTCTTTATTTTCCAAAAGAGTTGGATCTGAAACTCAAGCAGAGTGACTGACATTATTTTTCTTACAGAAGATTTAGCTACCATGAATTAATCATTACATTTTTTATTTCTTGTGGTGAAATTACTAGCCTCAACTGAATGACCTGGCCAAAGTTTGATCTCTTTAAATTACAAATAAACAATCATATCTCTTTCCCAGGTAAGGAAGAAGACTTTATCTACAAGGATACTACTGCAAATGAAAAATTAGAAAGGAGTAAAGAATATACATATCAATGGCTTCATACACAAGTTGGGGTTCATGCAGCTAGTTCCAGAAATATGAAATGGTGAGGTGATTTCCTTTAAATTAGATTTTTGTATTGTAAACATACCTTGAAAAGTGAAACCTGGGTTAATTGTGTAAAAGAAACATGACTTTATAGCTAAAGGCCTATACACTACTGGGTTAAAAAAAAATTGCCTTTCATATAGAAGAGATTCAATCACTCATTATATTTTTCACCATAAAATATTTGGGAAGAGCTTTATTCTGTAATGCTTAAAACCAACAAGTGAATCATACAAATTATTTTGTGTCATAAAGTAAAGGTCTGAGATCTATTAACTGTTTCTGAGTGTAAAATATGTTGTAGGCTGTATTTTAATGTAGTAGTGCTATTATAAATTTGTCAATTAAGAACTTAATTTACCCCTTTTAATAACATATATGAACTAAACTTTCATATACAGTGAGTTCTATCCATTTCCTTTCAAAATGTGGAAGTGATATCATAGCAAAAATGAAAATAGAGTAAAACATTTTAGTCTGAATTTTCATATTTCATTATAAATGAAGAAAGTCAGAATAAAGTCATCTATATTTCAGAATTTTCATTTTTTAAATACTCAAATTAGTGGAGGCAATTTATGTTAGTATTAATTAGTTTAACTTAGTTCACAGCATAGCATCTTTGGAACTGTAAGCAAATTTAATAGAATCCATTTAATACCATCTTAATAACCCAATATAAGATGTCTTCTTTAGAAATTTAAAAGCCTTAGTATAAATGTAGTATAGTGAAAACTTTTAACAAAATGTTTCAGGGTGAATTTTAGATATGCTTAACATTTAATAATATCCTTTACTAATAAATAATATATGTAAATATGATAAAATAGTAAACAATTATTTATGAAATTTCGCATATGAAACTATAATACAATATATAAAATTTTCAAGAACATAAGTTTTTGAAAAGCCAAATGTAATTGTTTTGGTTTAAAATAGAAATTTATTATAAACATGACAATAATTCACTAGCATCTTTCTTAAAAGACAAAGGATAAGTAAATGTGAATAAAAACTTTTTCTATAATTTATTAAATTTAATTATTAATAGTTTTAAGATTTTTACTCTTTGATGGGTTCTTTTGAAAAAGAAGGTGGTTTTACAGTACGTATCAATATTATGACAAATTTAACTTAAAATTTCTATTGAAAGATTTGAATTCGTGCTTATTTATCTCTAGAAGCTAATTTAAGAAAAATATTACTAACATTTTTTAAATAATGATATCTCCTGATTTTCTTATGTTAGCATTTCTTTCATGTTCTTCCTATACATTCATATTATAATATGTTTTCTGTTTTTGTCGCCACATAGCAATCACTTCTTGCCTGAGTTAGATCCAGATGTACTTAATGGTGGAAGAGTCCAACTCGTGGTAAGAAATGTGTTTAAAGTTATGGAAACATGGTGTAAATACCAGTGCTCAATGAATGACATCTTTAAAATATTCCCACAATTAAACTATAAAAATGAAAATATAACTCTATTTGAAATAATGTCAAGATACCATGTGGTAAAATAAAAACATTTTTTCTTGACTTCTGATATAACTTTACATTATTACATTGCTTTAAAGTATATAAAAATATTCACCTTTATATTATAAAATAACATTATTATTAATGGGAAGCTCAATGAAATTATTTTCTTGAAAATTTTAGGAGTATCATTCATAGACTATACTTGATGAAATAGCAAAATATTCTCACAACTCAGAAAACCAAATCATACAAAAATTAACAAGTACTTGGGAACTCAAGCACTCTAATATAAAGTAGAATATTACATACTTCATTAAGTAAATTATTGAAGCATAGAGACAACAAAATTCTAAATATGGTGAGCAAAGTGTAGACTCAAGGTAATAGAACTGCATGTACATTGCTAAATTCCATTGTACTATATACTATTAGAAGGAAAACTATTTGAACAGAAGAAGAATGTCTAATATTTGATCTATAAAAATGGATCCTATAAAATGATATTTTTTAGTGTGCTTCCAGAAATTTCCAGAAAAGATGGTACCTTGATCACTGACTGAAGTGTGTAGTCTCTTTGGCAGGTGAAAATGTATGCTTATGGTGAATCCATCTATACAATACCTTCCATTTAAACCAACCAACTACTACCTCTTTCTCATATTCTATATTTGCCAAGAAAATTTGTTATTATTTAGCCTGCCATATAGAATTTTGCATGAAAAGATTATGTGTTTTCTGATATGAATGAATATTGTGGTTTCCAGAACAGTTATATTCATCATTCTTGTGAATAGCTTGCTCAAGGAGTTTGCCTAAAAGAGGAGTAAAAGATAACATAATAGCTAGCTAAAGCTATGCTGTTTATGAAAATATATAATCCATTCACAGATTCAAAATAATCATTCATCAAATAATTTTCTGCACTTTAATGGAGAATACACTAAGAGTATCAAGCAGATTACTCTAGGAAAAATTTATACTTCAGATTAACACTATGTCTTATTGGCTATGATTTGACCCAGATTGTTCAGTAACCACATTGGAGCAAGAATGAAGAGTATAACGAGGTGTAGTGGTACATAATTATAATACCAACAACTATGGAGGCCAAGGCAGGAGGATCACAATTTGAAAGGCAGCCTCAACAACTGAACAAAGACCTAAATAACTTAGTAAGACCCAGTCTCAAAATACAAAAGTTTTAAAAAGGGTTGGGGATATAGTTGAGTGGTTTAGCACCCCTGGATTCAATCCCTGGTGTGTGTAAGTAAATAAATAAATAAATAAATTAGAGAATATAAAAGTGCCATGGAAATACAGTATAAAAAATTTAATTATTATACTTACAAAAGTGGTTGAAAACAGAGTGGATAGATTACTGATCTAATGGTTAGTTAAAATTAATGCTCTGTCATCAGTCCTCTTTTTCTAGACCTCTTAATTCCTCTGTGTACAAATATATGACAAGTAAGTGGCAACAATAAATGCTTTTTCATATATAAGTGATACAATTGAACATTAAACAAGGTAAACTGTACTAGAACAAAAAATACACAGACGGCTTTTGTGTGTGTGAGTAAAGGCAGTGTAAGAGATCAATAAGTTAATATCAGAAGGATAATGGGCTGACTGAAGGCCCAGAATAGTTATATTTCAGTGTATTCAGGAATGAAAACACTCAACTTTCCCACCTAGGACAGGAAACTAGAGGCAGATAATTGCCCAACTGAGACTAGCCCCTAAGAAAAAGAACAATGAAAACAAATGGCTGCAACTGCAGCTAGTATAAAATCCTCAGAGATAAATAACACCCATAGTAAAGGACAGAAAATTATAGAACAAAAATGATCAACTGTGAGTAAAGTCAGATGAGCAGACAAATGAACCACCTATAAATTATTGAAATAAAATTATTTAAACGTAGTCTAGGATGGATATAGTAAAGAAGATTAGTGAATTGGAAGATTACTTAAAGATGAATGGTAATTAGATAGCCTGCTAACTTCATATCAGAAACAATGAATTTCAGAAGATACTGGATGTGTTTCTTACTAATAGGAATAAATATAAATAGCATTAAAATACTCTTCTCTAAATTTCAAAAATGAGAACAGAATAAGGCATAAACATTCAAATTCTGAATTTTGGAGAAGTAAATAATATGTCTGTCTTCTAAGTAATAGCAAAAATAGAGGAATTAAAGAGAGGAATTAAAAATGGAAGAAAAATATTATTTTTATTACTTTCAAAAAGATATCAGAAGGCATGACAAAGATGTCAGTTATATTAAATGATTCCCCAAAGTTCCAAGTTTTCCAGAAGACAGTCATATTTCATGTTCTCCAGGAAATATACTCTGAGATTTTAAAAGTTGAATACAGAAAGTTTACTGAGGAAAGTTTTCAGAAACAACTCCTTTGAAAAATGAAAGAAGTGGGATTGAACTGAGAGAGAAGAGTTGTAGCAAAGGAAGGAGTTCTGGTAGTGGAAGCACAGTTGAGGCCAGAGCAACAGGACTTATACTCCTGTATCTCCTCAAGAGAAATGTGACTTGGGCAAAGCAGTTCTCTTCAGCTAAGACAATGTTATATAGAGGAGACAGGTACAGCAGAGAGCCATTAGTCAGCAACTCTGTCAGCAACTAGAAGTCTCTTAGTTATTAAACATGATCTAGGTAGGATATGATATTAAGTTTACCATTCATGGATGTGTCAACTTATTGTATAAAATATATTAATAGTCTTCAAATAAATGTATATATTTTTTAAACTCAACCAATATTATAGTTCATTTCTTGAGGAACTTGAGAAAATTCCTCTTAAATGTGTATTGAGAAATAAAATAAAAACAAGAATATATATGTCAACTTAGAAAAATAAGAACAACTTTTGTCACAACACATGAATACTTAGTACAAAGCTAAAGGACCCTTATGGCACAGGCATGGATGGACAGACCAATTAAAAAGAGTAGTGAGTTTAGAAATAGACTTATGACTGTATTGCAAATTATTATATGATAAAGTCAGGAAAGCTTAGATTGTCTAATAAAGAGTATTCAGCAAATGACATTGAGAAAGAATGTAACAAAACAGCAATACATATATATATATATATATATATATATATATATATATATATATATATCATACATAGCCTTTACAGTGGATGGGATTCAGAAGGCTTGAATATCCAAATATGAAAGGTAAAGCTGTAAAATAGACCAGTTTCTAGATGAGAGGAATGAGAATAAAAACTTAAGAAGTCTCAGACTTCTTATACTCACCTGAGTATTAAAATTTGGAAACAATAATTCAAAGGGCTGTCAATAATGTTAAATGCTTATGGACAGGTGCTGAAAGTAGAAGCTGTTGTAATTCTGGATGGAACTTATTCAATGTTTTAAAGTAGGTTTTTGTATGCCCTGTTGTTCTTCAAGTCCATTATTTGGGAAAATGTATGATGTCAATGATCTGTGGATCCAATGCAGTCCCAGAAAGGTTTCTCATAGAAATGAACAAACTGATTTTAAAATGTGCATGGAAATGCAAAAGACATAAAATAGCCAGTTTACAATCATGAAAAAGAACATTAGGAAGTTTCACACTACTTGCTTTCAAGATTTGCTATAAAGCCCCAGTAATCAATAATTTTGTTACTTGCAAAAAGATAGGAGACTCTATTACCATAAAGGAGAATAGACTAGAAAAATATTAATTCTTATAAGGCCAACTGGTTTTTTGTAAGGTACCAAAGCAATTCAAAGAGGAAAAGGATAACCTTTCAATAAATGATGCTGAACAACCAGATAACTATATGGGGAAAAAGTGAACCTATATGGGAAAACAACTCGTCTTTATCACACCATACCAAAAAAAAATGAATCTAAGATGACTTATAAACATAAATGTAGAAACTAAAATTATAAAACATCTTAAAGAAAATATAGTAAGGTATCTCCATAAACCTGTAATAGGCAAAGAATTCTTTGCATAAACCTATATATCTATATCTATATCTATATCTATATATATATATACTTTTATGCAATTGACAGTACAGGTTTGTTTACACAGGCATCACCACAAACACATGAGTAATGTGTTGCATCAGGAGACTACAATGCCACTAGGTAATAGGATTTTTTCAGCTTCAATATAATCTTATGGGACCATGGTCACATATGTGGGCATTGAACTAACATTATTATGTGACTGTACTCCAAAACCTTTTCAATACATACATGTAGAAAAACTACCAGGTAGCTTAAAAGGGTACTTCATCTTTATAACATTTGATTTTTCTTTAAAAAAAATCTAGGTAATAAGTACATAGATAGGTATTTGTTTTCAAAGTATGCTGTTAGCATTTCTTTACTTCCAAAAGTACACAGTTTTTAAATAAATATTTAATAACATTGTGTTTAAAAAAAACAGAAGAAGTAACTCCTGGTTTTAATTAAATGAAAGAGAATCTTCTTTTTGTATTTAAGATATCAAGGATAGAGGTGAAATTAAATCCAAATACTTAGAAAGTCACCTTCCAGAATTTACTTCCTTTATTCCAATGTGAAATGTAAGGGGGGATTACAAAACCTTGTATGTAGGCTATAAAAGAGAAATGCTCAAAAACAAAGATTTAGAAAAATTTTGCAAAATTGCTGTTTAACATGTATTTGCCATTAAATTTCATATTAGAAAATTTTTATCTGAATTAAAATGAATCTGTTAATTAACTCAATTTAGTCATTCCACAGTGTGTTCCTATTTCAAACATCATGATGTATAAAATAAATATAAACAACTTTGGACAATTAAAAAATAAATTAGAGGAAGATAAATTCATTGACTCATTCATTCACTCATACACGTGAGTGTGGGAACAAGGTGAGAAGAGGAATGTATAGATGGGCAAAAATCTGAATTTGAAGGAGGATGATTTTTTAGATCCCGAGTTCTTCTGTCTTTGTAGCTCATCAAATGTACATAGTTTTTTAGCCACAGTAGTGGTTTCATGTCTTTATTTTGCTGTACTTAAATTTCCTCACATCAAACATTTAAGACAACACATTTGCACAGGACTTCAAGCACACTGTGGTTTGGGTTAAATCCCAGCCACTTAGAGGCAGCTTTACTTTCCATAATGACATTTTCTCCCACTTCAGAGCTGAATCCTGATAAATCCTCACTTCATGATAGATAGTCTGTAAAACAAGATTTTATAGGTAAGAAGCAATTCTTTTGACTCTTAAGTTTAATCTAAGATAGTTTTTTTTTAAGTGCAAAGGCAATTTAGATGAAATGAATTATCTAATTTTTATATCTTTAGTATACCTTGGCATTTCAATATATTTAGCTTTATCCCCAAATTAAACTTAATGTGTAATATTTTTGTATTAAAATGGTTGTAATGAAAAGGCGGGTATCATCTGTGACTTTCTAGTACACAAATATGGAATGAAAGGCATATTCTGTGAATAAAAGCAATACTCATGTGATAAAATAAAAATATCGCAGAAAATAATCTAGTATGACATTTCTACCATTTTAATTAAGAATTAAATAATATACTTGGTAAGTAAGTGATGTTAAGCTGTTTAAAGTTTCACCAGCTGCTTTTAAGATTGATTTTCATCAAAATTACTATACTAAAATGTTTTCTTTTGTTGTACAGACTCAAATAGCAAACCTCAATTTTAAAATCGGCTCTTATTTGCAAAAAAATGCTTTGACATAGTGCATTTGTTCTGCCTGGGCAGCAATAAAGGATTGTGGTATCATTTTGAAGAAGGTTGTTTGACAGAGCCTGTTTGTTTATTTGGGGTAATGTGAGCTGCATTCAGAAAAATGCCATATTTTGTTTCATGATTGTATACATTCTCTCCCATTGCTCCCAGGCAAGACTTGTAAGCAGAGAAGACACGGATTTAGACCTTTTTTCCATGACCAGTGGAAGTGCTTTGTCTGTGAACAGAGAAAAAAAAAATCAGGCACACAGATACTCAGCAGGATCTTCAAGTAAGTTGTGGTTTCCTTCAGAATTAATTTAGAAATCACAAATGAATTGATGGAACTTAATGCCAACAAGCATTCTTTTACAGATAGGGGGTAGAATGCCAGCAACCAGAGCTGCCCCAGAATGTGTATTTGAATTTTCTTTCTTTCTTTCTTTAAATGTCTCCTTGCATATAAACAAAATTAAATTATTTCTAAAATTTACAGCATCAGTTTTTATTTAATTATACTATGTGATTCAATGCCCTCTGCTCCCTACCCCCAACTCTATGGATCATGTTGAATCCTTTGATAATTTATTCCTAAAACAATTTTTAGGCTAATTTTTTAAAGTTGAATTTATCATTAGTGTATTTTGGCCTTTTGTAGTTAATAAATATTGTAGGTAAAATTATTTTTTACAGAAAAAATTTCATGTACATCAGAATTTTTGATAGTATAATGTCAAAGATATGCTTTTAAAAATTATTTTCCTTTGATACATGACAGTTTGATTATGTTTATTAATAATGATTCCATATTCATAAACCTGCCATGCATACCTACTAACTTTAATTTGGGGAAGAAGAGTTTATTTGCTGGGGTTGTGTATATTCCTATTTTGTGTGTGTTTGTGTGTTTGTATGATCTAATAAAAATTACATCGCAGTTATAAACTCTGAAAAAATATAAACATTTATAAAATAACTGCATGTTGTGGTATGGGGAATAGAATCTAATTTTTAAAAAGTCTTCTTTAAATTATACGCTAGAGATGTTAAAATACTTCCTAAAATTAGTATAAATTAGTATAAAATATTTCATTTGATATCATATTTTGTTAACTTCCCAATGTATTGTGAGACTCAAACATCTATACATAAATTTACAATGTACTATAATTCTTGAGTTTTTCTTGGAAAAGTTATATTTCATGGATATTATGTTTATACAAAATCAATATGATTTGATATAAAAAATTCAGTTTTTAATATGTCTAATCTAAAACTATTTCCCAGTCTTCAAAGAGCTTGAATTTTTCTTGCTTGATTATAGAATTTGATCATTGAAAGATTATTCTATGTGATTGAGAAATAAATATTTTAGATTTATTCATTTAAATAAAATTACTCATCTAATTAATTTTTGACATATTGTTATGTTGTGATAATGACATCAATTTTTCAAATATATATTTCATTTTAAAAGGAATCAAACCTATTATAAATCTCATTATTAATGCTACCCATTTTATGCATTGTATATTATTAACACATATCAATTTGGAGCATTGTAGGTAAAAATAAACAAACCAAAAGTAGGAACAAAATTGCTTTGTTATTGTACAGAATATCACAACTTCTTTTTATAAAGTATCATTTGAATATTAAAGCATAAATAACTCAATGAACCAGCAACTATCCTGATATATACAACCTTCATTTTTCACTTACATGTCACTGAATCACAGATTTTAAAGTATAGAAGAGCATTAGAGTTCATTTCATAGCATATCCTCTGAAAAACTAAAATAGTGCTATTCTTACTGTAATTACAATTAGTTGTCAATAACTTACCTTATTGCAAATACTGCTAAGTAGGTTTACTAAGTGATAGTATGACAAGTAACTTTAGAAAAATAGAGTTTTATTAAATTATAAAATATTTATGAATAAAATACTACTTAACTATAGTAGTTACTAACCTACTGTAACATCATCACAGTGTAACAGTAAGGAGCGTGAGCCCTGACATTAGTCATGACTTATTCCTTAAAATGGAAATGATAATAAAAGTAGCACTTGGAACAATATCTGGCACAACAGAAGGGCTTAATAATGTTTTACTATTGACAGCCTTTTATATAGCTGTAAAAGAATAATCAATTTAATTAAGATATTGAATTATCATTTACCTAGGAACATGGGCTAACTGGTTCTGCTTATAAGAAAACTACTTTTAATAGTTGCTTAACCAAAGTAATGGGCTTAGCCTATTATTCCATAGAAATCTTTTAACCTTTCAAAGATTTTGTATCTTAGACTTCCATGGCCATAGCCCAACCCCTTACTGCTTTGATATTTTGAAAGCCCTTTTTCCTCAAGCTTTCTCTCTCCCACAAAACTTGTCACCTTGTTAAAGCTAAAACATTTCTTTTTGCTTTGCAAGCCAAATCTAGAAAGTAGTTTATGGGCTCCAGCTGTAAAACTCTTTTTGAGTCTTTGAACTTTTCTACAAATTTCTCTTTCAACTTTTTTCTCATACTGTGACATGAATTCTTTAGAATCAGATGAATTCAGGTCTAAAAGTCTCAGTTTCACCATCACATGTAAATCATATGACCTTGGATAAAATATTTAACTTCTAGGGATGGACTTACTATCTGTAAAATGGGGATAATAATAATTCTCACTTATTACTGACAAAGAAATGTGTTAAAGTATACATAAAATGTAATATATTGCCTAGCATATTCTAAGAGCTTGAAGAATATTATCTGTTGTTTTCATTGTTTATATTTTATGTTCCTATTGCATAATTTAAAAACAACTCCAGAGTAGAATTGTCTTCCTTTTCTGTATTTCAAATAAAACAAGAACCAAACACCCTTACAGCATGTCAGCAATTTCAAGCAATAAATCTTTTCTTAGAGAATTTCCTAATTTTTTTGTCCATTTCCTTTTAGTTCTTATTGCTCCCTTTAAGAAGCCAGCACAGTTATCTGTTATCTAGATTTCTAATCCATCATAGGTTTACAAAAAGATGGAAAAATTCCATTCTCATTCAAAACTTACCATTTATAATATAATGGTAAGATAATATTTAAATAGATAATATTTAGGTAGATAATATTTAGGCAAAATATTTGGTTTCACATAATGATTTTGGTTTTCACAATTTCTTCACTTAATACCTAAAATATTCACTACAATAATAGCTTTATTTGAAAATTAATTTATAACTTTACAATTGATTTTAATTATCTTTTCTAATTTATGATTCTTTTCTTTGACAGCAAATATAAGATTCAAGAATTTAACTTATATGCATTTCATGCAAAAAATAATAACATTAAATACCAATTTGAGCCCATCTTTTTTATTATAAATACATTTATATGTTGTCTTTTATTTTTTCCTGTATATAGTTTAGTTGATAGAATAGTAGAACATAAAATAGTGTAGTTATTATCATTCATTC
The DNA here is from genome assembly GCF_048772815.1 of Callospermophilus lateralis. Lineage (NCBI taxonomy): Eukaryota > Metazoa > Chordata > Mammalia > Rodentia > Sciuridae > Callospermophilus > Callospermophilus lateralis. The sequence goes on from NC_135308.1 coordinate 134,338,464, forward strand.
AAGAGCCATTAATTGGATGCTCACTGCATACACAATAATGTTCTCCAGGTATCTGCTTCTGATCATCTCTACACTTATTAGGATATACTTCATTTTCAGTTAGCCAGGGATTGAGAACCCATAATATTCCTATAATAGTTTATAATCAGCCTCAAGTCAAGTTCTTCTTTGGGCATATCTAAACCTCTCATAAATTGTAAGACCTTTCAAGGTGGTGTGGAATTTTCTGAAAATGGAAATAAATGTTGTTCAGAAGTTGAGCAATTAATGTGGTTGCAATGAGTGAGGAGTGAGGTGCATCTTGGAGACAATGTACTTAATTTGTACCAAGAATGACAAGTGGGATTTAATGAAAGAAAAAAGTGGAAGGAAGCCATGTTTTCTTTTCTTTATTTTTTTCAAGGCAAAGAGTAAAATATTACTGTACATTTGTGGGACTCTGAGGAATCTGTTTACACCAGAGGTTCTACATACTGAAATAGTATCAAATAAGGTTGGATTGAAAAGGAAGCCTAATTATATGTAAGTTTGAAAGTAAAGAGGAAAACTTGAACTTTGCTACTAATGAGTAATTAATGAAGACTTTTGAAAATAGCTTAGGGTTTTAAAAGCTGAAGTTTAGTTGAAGGAAAGTATTTTGAATCTTTCCTAACATTGTATACTGCCTCCAATATGTTGAAAGAGTAATTTTACAGCTATTACTCAGAAAGTATTAATTTTTGTTATCAAAACTACAAAATGAAATAATTTAGGAAATGTCCATACCCAATATTTTATGTGGATTGAGAGACTACAGGTGGTAGCTAAAGCAAAAGTAGATTCCAAAAATGGCCATTAAGTTTATTCCATGTGAGATAAGCTTATTCCAATGATAAAATTTTATATTTGTAAATCAAGAATTATTGACAGGATGTCCATGTCTATATATTTAAATATGCACATATATATGACTGTCAGATTGGTGCTTACCTGCATTTATAATCCTATGATGAGTAGACTTATGAATGAAATACTGCATATATTTGGGGGTTATTATGTAAACTACACATGATGGTAGCAAGCAATTACATGATTACAATGTACAAATCACTTCTACAGGCCATTAAGAAAATAAAAAGATGATTTGTATGTGTCTAACACATAGTAGGCACCTACATTAAGAGAATGTAGATAAATATGTAAACCATTGTTGCTCCACTCCTGTATCATATATTTATATCTCTTTATTTTTCAATGGATATTGTATTTTATAAAACAAGGAAAATCATTTCCATTGTCTTTCTATAGATTTCTCGCCAAAATATGTGTCTGAGATTTAGACTAATAAATTATTGAAGATATTCAAGTAAGATGGTTGTATATTATAAATAGCGCTCTGATGAAATTCAGTCATGATAATGGGAATTTGAAGGGCTTGGTCTCTATCAAGGAGGAAAATTTCTCTCAGAAGCCCCTAAACAAGCTTCCTTTCAGATTACTAGCAACAATGTCATATTAATTTGGGTGGATTGTTTTTTTCTTCTCCACTCCTAGAGTATATGTTCCAGAAGGCAGGGAATTTAATGAAGCATTCTAGGCACCTAGAAAAACTTCCTGGTGTATGGTAGGCCCTTTAATGTATATTGCATGGGTGCATGGATGGATAGACAAATGAATGTGGTCATCTTTTATGTGTCTAAGAGCTTTGGAAGAGAGTATCTGATGTTTTCTTGCTCCAGAGGTAGAGGCAGACTGTATGGATGAGGAAGTTAGAAAATTGGTAAACTTTCTGTAGTATGTACCATTGTTTCTATAAAAGTACTTGACCTGTCCAAAATCATAGTATTTGTAAGCATCAGTGAGTATATTCTATCAATTTGTTAAGGATTTATTCTGAGTTTTACAAATAACTTGATCATGAGATGCAAGTTTCTATAGATTCGGGTTACATGAAGCCAATTCTTTCATTTTTCTAATTCAAAAACATTTTTGGCTGAGCATGATGGCACATGTTTCAATTGCAGCAGCTCATGAGGCTGAGACAGGAGGATCATGGGTTCAAAGTCAGTCTCAGCAACAGCAAGGCACTAAGCAACTCAGTAAGACCCTGTCTCTAAATGAAATATAAAATATGGCTAGGGATGTGTCTCAGTGGTTGAGTGCCCTGAATTTAATCCCTGGTACCAAAAAAAAAAAAAAAACCAAAATGGAGTGCTCCTTGGAGATTCTATACACTATATAAGGGAAGAGGTACTGAGCCAGACCAGTGTATTCCCAGGCTTAATGAAGTTTTTGATCCATATAAATGGATGCTGTCATTGTGTGGGTCAAGTCAAGAAGTAGATATCATATCACAGGTTAAATAAAACAAATTGAGCATAAAAATTATTAACTCTGCTAAAGGAACAGCAATAAGACTGTGAAGTTTTACCTTAATATTGAGGGAGATCACCCAAAGAAGGACACACTTGGAAGAGTTTTATACCTCATTGGAGAAAGTATGATTCTGCCAGCAGATAGCAAAGAAATTCTCTGATTTGGCCATAGCAAGGCTGGTCTGAAATTATGAGGTAAATGGTGGGTAACCCTCCAAAGTACCGGAGAGGGAGCAGGGACCAGCAATCGGTATTGTAGGCATGCCATGAGAGTTCACCCTGGTTATGGCAGAGGCTGCAGCAAGACTTGGTTTCCCTGCAGAAAGGATGGCACACACGTTATTGCTAAGCTGAAGTTACAAGGTTACAGAGGGATCCTGTTCTGGGCCTGTAGCTCAGGCAGACTGCATCATAAACCCACAGGACTAACCTGTCCCAACTTATGCCAGAAATTGCAAAACACCCTCCTCCTATATGCTTCCATATTCCTATCCTTAGCAGGCTTAATATGTTCTCACTTTAAGAGAGAAATGATTAAAGGAATTCCTTTATCATAAATTATAGAAATAAGGGTGCATTTGTTGCCAAAAAGCAATAAATCGATAATGAATATATATGCATACATTAAATTACTACTTTCTGAATACAATAACTTATATATGTTTATTAAAAGTGTGTGTATGAAGGAAATCTTTATAAAGAGTAAACTGGAATCCCTTCAAAAGAGATTCACAACTTGGATCAAATTAAGTCCTGGTGTTCACAGTATTTTAAGCTAGAAAATATACTTCAGTAAAATTGAAGAAAAGTTTAAGAATGCCTGAAATTTTCAAGAAGCTATCATTCCATTACCCTTTTTTACTTTCTTATAAGTTTTGTATACTATTTCCAGCCTATGAAACCATGTCACGAGCTTGAGAAAACAATTAGCTAAGAAATGGCTAGTAAACTATAGCTCTACCCAAACTGGAATTATGAGGTTCACAGAGGTAAAGGATGATTAATTTACCAATTGCATTTTTAAACAGGATGATAGTGCAGTATTGGTAAGACTGTAGCCAATCTAATTTTTAGATCTTGCTGCACTCTTCACCAGTTTATTTGTGATCTTGGGTAAATCACTTGCAAATCTTATGTAAATTTGGAAGATAAAAGCAGCCTAACATAGTAGAAAGAAATTTGAAGTAAACCAGACAATAATTTGAATTCCATTGTCACATATATAATCTTAGAGGTTTGATTTTCCATTAAAAAGAATATTATAGTGAGAAATATATGAGTAAATAGACAGACAGAGACACACACACACACACACACACACACACACACTCACACACTTTGAACTCATGTGGGAAGGCAGGGAGTAAACCAACAAATATAAAGAAGATATAAGAGTCCATATAGCTTTCAAACTCTATAATTCTATAACTGGAACAATAAAACCTTATACATGATAATTTCCCAAAGAGTAGCTGAAGCTATTATTTCTGATGTTTTACCTTATGAAAATCATACTTGTAACAAACTTTTCTCCATGCCAAAATACTTCTAAATGACCCTGATTTCAAACATTGTTTAAATTGTCTTTAATTGCTTCAGGTAAGTGCAATCAACCTACATGGGAAAAAATAAAATCCTTCTTTAAACGTTTTCCAAGTAAAGATCAAAAAATTCTATCATCTGTGAGAAATGACACCATTTTTTTTCACAAAATCAAGTTGAATTTTTTAAAAAATGGAATTGATTCTAAAAATGAACACACCTACAGAAGTAATATGATTTAATTCTACTGTGAATATTTAGTACTTGATAAGTTAATATCCCAAAACATTTTAAAAGAGAAAGAAAATGACTCATAGGATGGCATTTCAAAATGATCTCTAGCTTAATATTTAGATCTAAACATTTTAGAAAGATGTTGTTTACAAATTGAAAGTTAAAGAATATTAAAGAGGAAATTAGGTAAGACATATGTAGGAGGTAATTAGGTTATAAAGAAAATAGTTACTAAGTCTAGGAGGTTTTATACAAATGTAGAATATTGTAATAAGAAAAACAAAGAACTATAATGCTAGACAACTGTCCTAGAAATTTTAGGTTTTCAATTTATGTGATTGTATAAAAAGTGGCCTTCATTTTAAACCTGATTAATTCTTATACAGAATATTAATTAGAGTCTTGTGATCTCTTCTGGAGGAAACTATATACCTTGAAAAGAACTCTAGTATATTAATGAGCCAAATCTGAAAGTTCATGAAAGAATTTTCTTTTTGAAGATGAAGTTAATAATAACTATAATTCTACCCTAAACAAATTGTGCCATGAATTCAACAAAAAATTTGTTGAGCACCTCACATATTAACACTATTCTGTTGTACATATATTATCAAATTCAACTAAATATTTAAATTCTGAAATTTTTAAAAATATAGATACCCTGTACCTTATAATCATACTTACTATTGTAAACATTGCAATCTTTAAGTGATGTTTAAATTTATTTACCAAAGTTAAAAAAAATTATTGTAATGGTATTTCAAAAAGATAAGCAATATCATTCATGTAAATTAGCTTGGGTTTCTCTCTGAAAGCAATAATAATAAACTCCACCTAATGCAAAGATATGTTCATTACTTGCAATGTTAATTTTAAGGTTGAAATTGTGATCACCAATTGTCTCTTTCCACTTTTACTTTAAAAAAACTTGACTGGATGAGACAGTTGTGTATTTTCCAAGGTTCCCCCACCTAATCTCAACCATTATTTCACTGTGGGCCTGACTCTTAGGACTTATTTTAACAAGTCACATTCTAATTAACAATAGTACTATCAATAAGGATATTCTAAAATAGACATCCACATGTGGGCCATACAGTACTCAAGTATGAACCCTGATATTTTATTATAGCTCTGGTAACAGCCTAGAACTTTCATTAAAAATCATCTTAGGAGCCTGAGACACACAAAGATTATAGAGAGATTCATACTTGCTCTCCTTACCAACCAGAACCATTAACATTGTCATTGTCATCATGGTGTTTTCTTGTTAAAGGATGAGAAAATCACAATTATGTGACACTTTCCTATTATCAATATTCTTATTTGGACTATAATTCATACATTTACATAAAATTTTAGGCCCCCAAAATGTAGATAGAACATGTAAACACACACACACACACACACACACACACACACACAGACACACACACATACACAGAGAGAGAGAGAGAAACTGACTCTCAATGTGTGCCACATTGCCATTTATAACTATAATTTAATTTATCACTGACATTTCATTAGAGGGCTTACTTTCCTTTTTCCTCTTGTTGCTCTGCAAACTTACTGTCACTTGCTTCTAACAGACATCTCCTTTAAAATTCTCCATATTAAAGGCCCCAGGATCTCTAACTAGAATTTTGATTATTTTGGCAGTTCTGCTACTTCCTACCATTCCCTTATATTTCATAATTTACTTTTATAAATAAATGATCTCTGCATTGGATGTTTTCAACCTGATTTTCTGCCACATGAAGTGTTCAAAAAGTGAGTTTTAAGTTATATTTAATTATATCCCTGCTTCCATATGTTTAAAAATATATTAAAACTGTATTTTAAAAAGAACAAATTGATGGTTCAATTGTCTACTTTTTTAATATTTATTTTTTTTAGTTCTAGTTGGACACAATACCTTCATTTAATTATTTATTTATTTTTATGTGGTGCTGAGGATCGAACCCAGGGCCTCACACATGCTAGGGGAGTACTCTACTGCTGAGCCACAACCCTAGCCCCCAGTTGAATACTATTTAACTAGCATATCAGTTTTACTTATACCTGACCTTTATACATCTGGATAATTATATAATTCTGATGCTATTTTCTCGGATATTATTTTAAAGAAAATGATGCATATTAGTCCCTATTATTCTGTGTCTTTTCTTGCAAGGTTCAAAGACTTTATATTATTAAAGTATATATTTATGTAATAGATAGATGCAATACCACTCAAATATCATAGTATTCTTGGGCCAACTTTAAGACTTCTGCTAACATTACTTTACAAAGACCTTGCAGGGTAAATAGGAAGTCAATGAGATAAGTAATAGATATAAAAATATGAAAAACCTTTGGACAAAATAATTTTAAATTTAAAAAAAATCATATTGGAGCTATAAAATAGATAGATATAGGAAAAGTATTTCCTATTTTATTTTCTCATTTATGAAAATTAATAACTTTTATTCACTTTTATAGACCTTATTTCCAGATAATGGACAAGTCCTTCCATTCCAAGGCTGGCAAAAACAGATATTCATCTCACATTTGCTTTTCTAATGATTTACTTTATGGCACTTCTATATTAGAGGCATACTTTATTACTGAATATTAAATAAGATACTGATTTCTTAAAGATAAATCATACTCATGTAAAATCATGTTTTGATTGTGCTTAGTGTCCTTGATTTTGGACAAAAAATGTAACTTTGTTGCCTGAATTTCCTCATTTTTAAAATGAGGATGGTGATATGTATCTTGTAAAACTGTGATAGCAATGAAAGAGATCGTGACTATAAAGACGAGAGCCAGAGCCTGGGACAAAGTATACTCAGATCCCCTCTGTTCCTTCAATGTGACATTTTCAGTAAAGGTGTATGAGTGAATTGACAATGGCAGAGAATCAAAGAGCAAATAGATGTTGAGAAAATAGAACAATACCCAAAATGTTCTGTTAGCAGCTAGATTTAATAATAAAAATTGTAGATTTTTGTGGATACTCAGTACACAATAGATTCTTAAGTATGTATATTTTATTAATACTTTTAATTATTGGCACACTTTTGGTGATGCTGTTCTGCCTACAAAAACTCCTACTAAAACCATTATTTCTTTTTTACTGTAACAATTGTGAAATTTCACTGTAGGAGAAGTCAAAATTGACTTTACATTTTTCCATCAAAAAGATTCAAATTTCAGTCTCACTATACAAATTATATTTTCTCTAGATAAAAAACAAAGAAAAGATTAGATCTTATATATTACTGTGGCCAAGTTAAACTTTTGTTCCATACTTAATAAAATCTGAGGTTTTTATTCTTTTTTATTTTTTATCTGAAGTATTCAACATGAAAAACATATCAGTAAAAAAACTACAGCTACCTCTCATAGAATTATTGCAATTATAAGAATTATTATTATTGTATTTTGTTTCATAAGAGCTGGTCTTTGACAATGTAAAAATTTAAGCTTTAAGTCTTATTATTTTAAAAGTTTAAACCTTTTAGTCTGATCTTTTTGTTAATCTGAAATTATTAGGCAAGGACTTTAAAATACAGATTTTTGTTTAAGTCTTGATATTTTGTCCCTGAACTTTGGCCATTAATTAAACAAACATATTAATATTTTAACCTTAAAATACTCTAGTAACCAAAACTAGATAATGAAAATTAATTACTATCACATCAAGAGCACATTTACATGATTAGTGAATTCACATAATATTGATGAATTTTAAAAAGCTACTTCTTAGCAGAAGTACTTTAAAAAGCTACTTCTTAGACACACAATAAATAGTTGTTGATTTAATGTCCTTGAGCAAATTGATACTGTCCATTTCAAAATCTGAAACAGTTTAATGTAATAATCAACAATGATTCCAGGCATGGTTAAATGTAACAGTTGTTATTAACCACAAAATAATGTTTACAGATCTAAGACAGTAGCTAGTTTCAACAGAGATTGACATTATCCAGAGAAAGACAAATTTCATCTGTGTTTATGTGAGAGAACTAGTTGTATGTATGTCAGCTACATTTATTCTTTGTAAAGAAAAATTAACATTTTTGAGGACAGGATCCATGCATGCTCTATTGATAATAGATAAAAGCGTGATGTTTCTAACTGTAATATTTTAGTTCTCACCCTTTTCCTTCATGATAATTTTCTTTCTTAAATAAATTGGTTTCCACTGATGTTTTTCTTTTTTCAGTTATTGTTATTGTTGCTTTCAAACCAATTTCTTACACTAGTTAATGTGGTGCAAAAATAAATGGGTATGGTCAAATGTGAAATGCATTTGTCAAATGAATGAAACCGAAGTGCAATAATATAATAAATCCTCAGGCTAGTCATGTTTATTGTTGCCAAATGTCTCCCTGCTAAGAACTAATAAGCATGAAAAGGGATAATGAAAGTTTCCATGAAAAATTTTTGGGAAACCTATCCACAAGTCTTCACTATCTGGGAATGTGGAAATAAGTGTTTTATACTAGTTCCATATGAGGACTGTAAAGATGAAATTTAGAGAATAGAATCACATGGAAAGCAACTACAGTGTGTCAGTTACTAATATTATTTGGCTCACAGAATAACATTGACAAGAAAGCTCATTGGAAGTCAAGAATAGAGAAGTGCCTGCCACATAATACATGCTAAACAAATACATGATGAATGAATGTGTGAATCAAAGAAAAGATTTTAAATTAAAACTTTCAAAGACCTAAGTAATTTTGAAAATCTAATTTGGGTTTTAAATGTTTATATTCTAAAGTACAATAAACATTTGAGAATTTAAAATGCATATTTCTACTAAAAATTTACTTTGGCAAAATTAAGTAACATGGGAAAAGGAGGAGTGCAAGAGGATAATTAAAAGTTGAAACATAGTTTGGTATAAGAACCAGGTTCTTTCAAATGAATAAGCACATTGATCTAGGGTGAAAAATACTTCCATTTATTTGCATTATTTGTTCCATTGTTCCTCAGTTACAAATACTTATGGACACATTTTTATTAATTTACTGAAACTGAATAGAGTCCTAGAATGGACATTTTAAAAAGTAATTGAAGAGCTGGGCACAATGGTGCACACTTGTAAGCCCAGTGGCTCCAGAGGCAGAGGCCGGAGGATCATGAATTCAAAGCCAGCCTCAGCAAAAAGCAAGGCACTACTCAACTCAGTGAGACCCTGCCCCTAAATAAAATACAAAAAAGGTCTGGGGATGTGGCTCAGTGGTTGAGTGTCCCTGAGTTCAATCCCCAGTACCAAAAAAAAAAAAAAAAAAAATGATTGAAGAGTTTGGGGAGAACCTCTCCAAAAATGACAAGAGAAATGGGACTTTTAGAACCAACAGTGTCCAGTAAAAATGAGTGACAGGTAGCTTCTTATTAAATTCCACTCTTTGCTCAATGAATTGCATTTTGATTACCTCTTCAGCTTAGCAGTTTAAATACCATATGTATCTACTATATCAGTGAGAAATTAGAAAGCCACAATCATCAGAATTGTAAAGGAGAGTTATCAATAGAAAGAAGGGTTTTAGTTAACTTAAGGGCCACGCTAAGGGAAGGACAAACTAGCTCTGAAACAAATCACAAAATGTATTTAGATTTTTAAAACCAAAGACAGAGCACTCAAAGGGGAAAAAAAAAAGTCCTTAGGGGGAAAAAATGAAATCAACATTGAGAAATGTTAGTCTAAGAACCACGGAATTTATAGGAGCAAGATAATTCTTTTAGCACACACTTGACACCACGTTTTAGCCTACATAACTGCAAACGTAGCCACAAAGGGTCTTGAAGAACAAAAAATGACAATGTGTTAAAAATAATAATAATAATAACTGGGAAACTGTGTATATAATAAGGTGACCTCAAAGAATCTACATCAAATATACATGGTTGTTGCTGTGAAAGATCAAAACAGGCAAAATACTAGAGTAAAATCTATCAATCAAAATAAGAGTCCGAGCTCCACATGATAGCTTTTGTGCTCATTAGGAAATTATTTTTTCAAAATAAAAATACATTGTCTAAACAAATTGTGTTATACATATCAATTTTAAAAAAACTGAAAATAAAATTTAAAATAAATTTTTAAATGGAAGCAAAACACGTTGATTAGTAACACTAATAACCAATACTGTGGATATTTTGTGTCTATTAGGTGTACTAAACTAATTTTTCTTATTTATTTATCTCTTAAGTACTATGTAAGTAGAATAATTCTGTCATTGTTCCATTGGAATTTTGAGAAACAAAAATTTTATTAATATTTTTATAACTTAAAAGTTTCATTCACTGAAAAAGCTTAAAAATCTCAAGAACTAGCAAAATTATGCAGAAGAAATCTGAAGCTTACATTAAAAAAAAAACCCTAAGTGTTATTTACTTTAGTTTTATTCTCCATGTTAGATTTTAAATTATCTCCATGAAGGTCACTGAAAATGATGATTCTGATTAAAAGGTGAACATAGCTGTGGTCTTAAAAAGTGGCTGTTATTTAAAGGCTGTACTATCTACCTCAACACCAAACATGCCCAATGTAACTAATTCATTGCACTTAAATTGATGTAAACGCTTTGCTGCTAAAAATTTGTTCTGGTCACTTTCATTAAAATGTTGAATTTTTTGTCCATGCTTTACTTATGCTGTATCTGCTGTTAAGTAATACAATATGGGAAAGCCTTTGAAAAAGTTTCTGTATCCAGACCCATAGTGTTGGGTATATTGATGAAAATCCAATGACGTATTACCATACATCATGAGATTTCTATTTTGACCCATTTAACAGTTTTTTTATACATACCAGGAGAGTCATTCAAAGCATTTTACATATTAAATTACTTATCAAAACACAGCATATATAGACCTTGACATTTTTTAAAGAACCAAAAAAAGAAGTTTTTTTTTTTTAAAGAACCAGAACAAATCTTGAGCAGAACACAGATTATGTGGCAAAGAAGTGACTTCTTTAGAAAATAAAGCATTCTCTTCATAACATACTTTCAGCACATACGTAAGAGACTGATTGGTTGATTTCTATCATCACCTGCAAATATGCAGCAGACTGTTGAAAAAAACAAAATCTATAACGTTAATGTCGCAGAAAAGAGAAAAAAACTGTCAACGTTCCTTTAGTCATAATTTTTCTGTTCTAGGAGCCCATCAGTAAGTTTAATATCAATTTTTTGAAGCAAGAGTCTCTTGCAATTTTATTTTCATATAGGTAAGTAATTTTAGAATGATTATACATTGACTATATTAAATTGCTTTTTATTTTATTTTTTTTTTTTTGATTTCTGGTAATCATAGGACAAAGTAATGACTTTTCAATGAATGCCAATATGTGATTCCTTCACAGATGTGTTTTTTACTCCTCAATTTATTTTCTATAGCTCTAGTAATTTGAGAGTTTATATGATAACAAAAGAATCAGTAAATGCAATGACAGAATAAACTGCTCAAATTGTCCATTTACACAGCAAAACAATAAAACTCAAGCTTTTTAAAAAATTTTTTTTAGTCGTTGTTGGGCTGCAGTGCTGAGAATCAAACCCAATGCCTCACACATACTAGGCAAGTGTTCTACTACTGAGCCACAACCCCAGCTCCAAAACTCAAGCTTTTAATCACACCTAAAATATTGTCATAGCAAAAACACTATCTTCACTTAGTGTTTGTAATTTTAGAGATGAATTTCCTATAGAATTTTCATTCCACTGAAAATATACTTCAAAATTGCTGTGAAGCTGTTTTATAATATCACACAATGTTTTTCTGAACTATAATTATTATTTGTTAAACAAAAAAAGTTTTACAAACTGCCTTTTTAAGTATAGGGTTACAGTGTGAACAAATACAAGATTTGAAGATGTATCTGCAACTTCAAAATAATAAAGATGACAGAACAGTATTAAGGAAACAAATTGTACCAAATCGTAAACTTGTAGTCAGAAGAAAAATCCTTCAGAATGCCGAAACTGTTAAACATTAGGATATGCTTTAAAAAAAAAAAAAAAGAAAAAAAAAACCTATTTTAGTGCAATTCAATCTATTTCATTTAAAAATAATTATTTTAGAAATATATGAAATTATCTATAAATATTTCAATTCTTTGTACAGGAAGTGCTACTCTTTTTATATGTTACTCATTTTTGATGAAAAGCTTACATTAAGAGTAAAGTCCTTAAATAATACATTTTTATACTAAAACAGTTTCATCAAATATATTTTTAATCAATCATGAGCTATGCTATTAAATTAAATTTAAAGTACATACTTATTTCCACTTATTCCCTTGAATAATGCTTGCAAGGTTCTTGATTCACCTTTCTCTGTGGGAACAAAATATTTGTTAGTCACTTATGAAGATCTGCTTACTCTTTATTAATCTCTATTTTTACCTGAAATAAATATATCTAAATCAAAGAGTCCCAATAACTCTTTATTTTTCAGACACACTGCCTTCTCCCCCATCCTCAGCCCCAGCCTTCTGCTATGTACTGTGTTCTCATAAATATGTTCTTGTCATTCAGGAAATAGTTTATTCATCAAAGAATTTTAACTGCTAGGGTGAGATGAGGGTTTACCCTTACTGTTGTTGCTTTTTCAAAAGGACCAAAGTAGACATTCCATTTGGTTATTTGGGGGAAAAATTAAATTAGATCTTTCCAATACATAAATAGTAAGTAAAAGGAGGATAAGCTTTTAGGAAGCAATTCTTTAGTGTTTTTTAGACCACAAGTTTATCTACTAGGAAATTCTTTCTTTAGGCCCAGTAATATTACTGTTGTTTGAAAGAGTGCTTGAAGTTTTCCTGTTTCCCTCAATGTTGTATAGGGAGTAGCTTAAGGCAGGATAAATCTGGCCCACACATGGAATTTGACTTCAGTTGTCATTTCTCTTAGTTGTTCCTCTGTGCTGAGATTGCCTCCAGGAGAGACTGTTGTGAAGGTGTCTGGACTTCCCAGCTTTTTCTGTCCTTGGGTCCTTTGCAGTCATGGGCCTGTAGCCATGAGGGTAGCAGCCTCCCAAGTATGCTCAGCATACCCTTTCCTAAAATAATAACATTTTTTCCCTGATGTTCAGAAACGTTCTTTGTAAAACTAAAGGTAAAATATGTTCTTTGAATTTGTTTTTCTAATCACAGTGTTAAGACTAAAAGCCACAATACAATGCTCTGTTTTTAAAGAGATTTTGAGTATAAAATGAACTTTCACAATCACATTCACCATTGTATTATACCAAATTTAAGACTAAAGACCAATTTGCACAAATGGTCTCATATTTGCTAGCTCTTATATTTGGACCTATAGTTTTTAAATACTTAGAGTTTTATTTGGAAAGATATTGATCTTTAAAAAAAAAAAAAAAGGATACTTTTTCTCTAAACTTATTTAAATACAGAAGCATCACAATGGAGAGTCATGTGGTTTGAACCTTTGCCTCAAGCCAGTACTGAGGAAGTGCTGGAATGCCTCACTGCTTTTCAAACCCTTTCCCCACAGATATAGCCCTGTGCTCTTGCTTAATCCTCAGGAGATTCAAAGCAGATGATCATAATTCTTTAATAGTATTCTTGATACTGCAACTTGGGGTCTTGCTGAATAAAAACATGCCTAATCCACTATTCCATTCTTACAACTACTGCTTGCCTTTAACCTCTAACGGTTTTTGTTACTTTTCTTTGTATAATTTCTAACTTGTTCAACATAAACAGTAATTTCTCCCATTTTACAGCACCTGTGTACAAAATCATTTCACTTCTTACTACAAATGCAATATTCTCAGAAAGGCAGTCTTCACAGTAACCCTGTGATGCATATTATTTCCTTCATTGATAAACTAAGGCTCTGAAAGGCTGTGGCCTGTATTTTATGCTGCCAGAGCAGATCCCATAGACGTGCTTACATTCTAGATCTCATGTACTCTCCATTTGACCAAGAATTCTTTTTATCATTTCAGTGCATTGAAAGACTATGACATTTGAATCTGTAGAGAGTAGGAAACTTGTTACATCTGTTTAATTTTTTTTAGTTAGTATCTTTGTTTAACCTGAACACAATTTATGCCAATCTTTGATTATGTTACTTTGCAAACGAAAGTATTCCTAACAAAGACATTTTTATTAAATCCAAAGATCATAGTTTTCAAATGCATGTTGTTGATTTAAGTGTATTTTTTTCTTTAAAATATAATTTTACTGGGATCATATTAAGTGAAAATGTACATTTAATATCATCATCTAGGTTGTTCAATTAAGGGAATAGTTGCACCCATGATAACAAATTCAAGACCTTCTAAAAAAGAACGCATATCATTCCGTGACAATCCAGTGCGACTCAGTGGTGGATGGGGAAGTGGCAGAAAGAAGGAGAAAACTTCCAACTAATCCTTCAAGCTTCAGCATTCAAAACATATGGCAAATGGTTTATTTAAAAGAAGTCTGTGAATATCTGGTCATGTTACCAATTGGATACAAAGTTTTAGAGTACTGTGTTTAATTTGTTTTATTATACATATTTTACGATTTTGTTTTCTGGTGTAGTTATCTTCTTTCCCATCTATAAAATACAGTATGCAGTTCTTCCTGTGTGCATGAGGAATGGCCTCCAGAAAACTAATTCTTGAAATATCACAACAGAATTTATATATTCAGTTTTTTTAGTTTATATTTTTATGCTACATATATTCAAGATGATTTTTGTTACCAATAATACATTTTAATACTATGTGCATTTAAGAATATAACTATCTTTTATTATAATTGTTTAATGCAGTATTAATGAATAATTAGTATGTTAATAAGTTGAATCCAAGAGATTATTATAATTGAGTATTTCAAAGACAAATTAAAAGAGAAAGTAATACAAAATAATAAAAATGGCCTTTTATTTTTAATTTTAAACCATCTTAGAGAGTTTTCATAAGAAAATATGCAGTTTAAGTTAGAATGAGATATAAATTTAATAAATTATCAATTTAATATTTATCTGTAATGTTTCATCAGATATGTATTATCCTTACTATTTATAAGAGGTGGATATTAATTTTTTTCATCAACATTATTGTGATTCAAAAATGCTCTACCATGTTAAGGTGCCTTTAAATTATAATTTTAAAATATATTTTCAAAGCTTAAATCTGTCATTTTATAATATTAATTTATTTTATAAAATTACCAGTTTTATTAAAGTTTTACTATTGTAATGTTGGTTTTCTGTTATATCTCAGTGTACAAAGAATCTATTAGTTTCCTGAATCTGGAACTCTTTTCACAAAGCTAAATTCATTGTTCTCCACTGACTTTACATAGCTGTGTTGCTGTGTAATAAGATCCAATGAACTTTAGATTTTCCTTTTTTTTTCTACTCTTTACCGAAACATTTCATTTAAAGATGACTAACCAGATTGAGAAATACATTTATTTAGCTGTGTCCCCATCTAATTTTGGAGTCTTATTGCATTTAGAACCTGTAAATCTCTTTTAACTTGATTGAGATGGAAATGTTAATGAGCCTCAAGCTGTCAATCTATTTAAAAAAAGCATAGACTCATATGTTGCAGACTAAAAATTGAGCTCCATGTGTTATTGTTTAATGAACAGCTTGTCATGTCATTCTTTCACTCACAGCATACACAAATCAGCAAAATAAAACAATGAGAAATATTTTATCTCAGTTACTGTCAACTCTGCAGGAAAAAAAACACATTAAAGCTGATATTGATAGGGTTTTAAGGTTCATATACTCAAATCAATGAGGTGGAAAGCCTAGTATGAGAAGTGAGATGTTTATGATTATTATGTTAGTGCCTAAAAATTATTTTAACCTATAGTTTTCCTATTATATAATCTGTGTAATTGTTTCATAATATCAATTATGAATATTGATACAGATGATTTCAAATTTGTAGATGATGATTGATGCATATGTCAATAAAACAATTTCCTAACTATGGTGTTAAATTGGAAGTTCTATGGTGTTGTTTATTGTGTCCAGCTTTAAAATAATCACTTAAAGAATAGATGCTCAAACTTATCATTTTGTAGCACCAGTTTAGTTGTGTTTTAGAAAATAGAAAAAAAAAGCAAACAAATTTTTAAAATGTAATGAAACATAAAAGAAATTGAACTAAGAATATTTTTTCCTCCTATTTTCTTTAGGAAGTATCTTTTTTATTTGTTCTTTTTCCTCCTATTTTCTTTAGGAAGTATCTTTTTTTTTGTTCTTTTTGGATACACCTGACAATAGAGTTTATTTTGACATATTATCCTTACATGGAGTATCTTAATACTTATCTTTAAGACTCAGGAAGGTGGAAATACGAGCCTGTCTTATGATTTCGTTGACAAGGAATTTTATACTGATTATGATATATCCAGGCAATGGTATTATTCATATGCATGACCACAAATGATTCTTTGTTCTTCCCTGCACTCTTATTTCCTAACCCTAATCCCTTCCTATCTCAATTCTCACTTTCCTCTCTCCTACCTCCAGTACAAATAATTATCATCAGTCACTTTTAGTTAAGAATGGCAAAGTGAATCATTTGTCATAAAAAGCCTGGTAAAAGTCTTAGCTGGGCTGTTTGGTATCTCACAATGTTTTGATATAAGTCAGCTGTATTAGTTTATATAGATAACCCCTTCCCAGGGTCTGCTCTACAATCAACATCTTTGAGCATATAGTTTACTATAACAGACCTTATTAAGTATGATGCAAAGCATTTCAAATCATTGCCTAATTTATAATTTATTACTCTGTTCATAAATGAATTGGATGTACACAACTCTCATTTAAAAGGTGGAAAAAAATAACAGAAGACAAGGTATTGTGATAGGCATTGTTATTTTTTTCCTTAGATGTAAAAGATTAGGATACCAACTTTCCTGGAAGTTAGTTTAGAACTTTCACTTTTGAAGAAAGCAATTTTAATTAGAAAGAATATGTTGGAAATTGAGAGGGATTAAAGTGTTTTGAAGTTTACATTGTAAAGTAAAAAATTGTCTTTTAAGAGAACTTCCTCTACATTTAAAAAACAACATCTTTAGTATAAGCTTTGATTCTTATAACTCTTGACTATGCTGTCAGTTACTAAATTGATCATTGCTTTGATTTTCTCTTTATTTGTAATTTACTTATTTTTTTCTTATTTTTCTCAAAATTTGGGTAGCATCCATCCAAAGTTCAGACTAATAAGATTTAAAATTTAGGATATATTTTTATAATATTTTACAGGTAGTGTGCTATGATCAAGATAAGTAATGTTTTATGGATAAGAGACACATTAAATTGCTCATTGTTCTTTTAAAAAGAAAAACTCATTGTCCTTAACATAATAGAGAATAAAGTCTTCCATTATTATATTTCCTATATTATCATGTTTCTTCATTAATGGAGTTTCCATCATCCTTTTTAATTTTTTTCATTGTAAATGGACACAATACCTTTATTTTATTTATCCATTTTTATGTGGTGCTGAGGCTTAAACCCAGTGCCTCACATGTATAAGGTAAGCCCTCTACCACTAAGCTACAACCCAAACCAGTTTCCAACACCTTTAAAGACCAGAAAATTATTCATCATGTGGGTTTATCATTTTCTTGGCTATATGTATATAATTTAGAGGAACATCATTAAGCATTCTATAGGATAGGAGTTGTCAAGGTTAATTTCCTAATTTATCACTGATATGAGATGTAATTCTATTGTCTATTTTGGTATATAATAAAATCTGTTTTCTATCATGATATTTTTGTTTACCTAGACAAAGCTGTTTTTGTCATTATAAGATTCAGAGAAAGGACCTTTCCAAATACAGTTATAAAATACATTTTAAAATGGTTAATTTCAGCCTGGGGTTGGGTTGTGGCTCAGACAAGAGCACTGGGATAGCATGTGTGAGGCATTGGGTTAGATCCTCAGCACACATAAAAATAAAAATATTGTGTCCATCTATATCTAAAAGATACATATTTTTAAATGGTTAATCTTGGTTGAGATATGTTAGATGTGTAAATTAAATCAGATTTCAAAGATTTAATATGAACAAAATGTAAAATTGATCTCTAATTTTCTGTTGGTTGTGCTAAAATAACAACATTTTGTTTGTTTTTATTTTTAAGTGTACCAGAAAACTTTAAATTACACATTTGGTTAATATTATATTTCATTGGGTAGTACTGATCTGGAGGCCATTTTGTGAGATGACCTAGGTAGTGTTTTGATGCAGAAAATAATGGGAGGGAAAGAGTGCAAAAAAAAATTCTTTATTTTTTAAAAAGTGGCCCTTTGATTTTGCGAAACATAGTAAATATTATAAGATAAAAAGAGGAGACAATTGTTCTGGTTCTAGATTTTGAGATGGCATAATTGAATTTAACTTTGACATAGTTGAATTTAACTGTCCATTTTTATATTTATTTATTTTTATCTGGTTTTAATCAGAGACATCTTCTAAAGTGAAGTTGAAGTTATTTTTTGCTACTGGTGCTGAGAAACAGGATTAGTACTTACCTTGTAATCTATATTTTATCAAGCTTTGCATGGGTAGAGATTTTAATTTTTCAAATGGCATGAGATGAATTGTGATACAGATGGATTCTTGTCATGGGAACCATATTATATCTGACATTCTATTATATCATAAATCCAGTTTTAACCTAAAACATATAACATAAAAGTAAATAACTGTTGCATAAATGAATATACTACTTTTGAATGATAATAAATGTAGTCTGTTTATAACTGCTAAAAAGCATATCATCCACACAAACTTTGTATGACACCTCCTGACAACCATTTTTCCTTCCTTGCCAAATACAAACTCCCATCTGTTATTCCTAGGAGCCAGAATTTCACCCAAAGCAAAGAGTAAAGAGAAACTTTTTGTGTGACATCCCATTTGTAATTCATATCCTTGGCAGCACTTTAGGGCAAGGGGCATATAAATTTCCAGGGCCTTCCCTAAGCAGATCTGGAATGGCCTCCTATGGGAAGGAATCATGATGCTCAGTAAGGAAGTATGTGTAAAGCAGCATGAATGCACCACTATTGGTATTGTCTGCAATAACATTGGGAGGTCTGAGTGAGAGTTTCTTTGCTGCTTGTCATCTTTGCTTTAGGTAAACTAACCAAAGTACCATAGAAAGATCCTTTCTATGAAACTTTTGAGAAAACTGAATCAATCCAATTAATCTACAACAGGAAAGGTTCCCCTTGTACTTCATGACTTGTATTTACCATTACTGAGAGAATATAATCTGCACAGCATCCCCACCTTTTAGGAAGTGTTATTATCACCTTTACATTGAAAAGTAGTGGTGAGAAGCCACTTCAAGCCCATGATTTCCCTACAGAGGCCTGATGTATGTGGCAGTGGTAACCAGGTGAGTAAATGTAAAGCTTCTTAAATGAATCCATTTCTCATTGGAATTACTGAGAAGTAATTTTTCCTGCAAAGGGTGTAATAGAAACTTGCAAACTTGTTTTATGATCCTCATAAAATTGGTCTAGATCCGCATTTATAAATATTGTGACCCACCTATGTAATTTTAAACTTTCTAGTAGCCACTTTAGAATATAAAAAATTGGTAAGATTAATTTAATAATATATTTTCCTTAATTAATATATCCCATATGTAGATAATTCCTCAGTATGCACAGGGGTTGTTTCTAGGATCTCACCACAAATACCAAGTCAGACGCTTAAGTCACATAAGTTAGCACTATGTATCTGTAGATTCCATATGTGTAGATATATGGAGGTCAGACTATTTCTTTTATCAAGTAGAAGTATAAGGACATTTTCTCAGGAGAAAACTTCACCTATATTAGCTCTTAAAGTTATATGTCTCAGAGAAAAGAAAAAGTTATAGAATTAGGTTATTTTAAATTGTTGACATCTATAAGTATAAATATTAGTAAGTATTTAACCATAGGTATTTCAAATCAAACAGATAAACATTAGCTTCACTACTTTAACCTTTGATATGGATTTGAGGTTTCTTCTCAAAGTTATTGAATTAAAGATGTGTCCACCAAAGTTCATGTATCAACAGAAAATTACAAGGAGATATAATAAGGCTAGGTCTGTTTCTCATCTCTTTGCATCATTCAGATTTGTTCTAACCCTGGATTTTCTATGAACTTCAAAATGAAACCAATGTTTAGAATAACCCAATATGATACATAGATACATAGAACAAAGTAAGAAATCAACCATAAGTTTTGTTTTGCTAAGTACATATTTTAGTGTGAAGCATATGGAAGAAAGTGAAAAGAATATGTTTCTTGTAATTTAACTGTCTTGTGTTATAATGCTCACTTTGATGAGTCATGTTATACAAGTGACAAACTCCCTGAACCTCTTTGCTTACTGTTAAATTAAGATTATAATATATAAGTGCCTCAGGAAACTGAGGCAGGAGGATTGCAAGTTCAAAGCCAGCCTCAACAACTTATAAAGGCCCTACCAAAACAGGGGGGGGGGGAGGGAAACTGGGGATTTGACTCAGTGGTTAAGTGCTCCTGAATTCAATCCCCAATGCCAAAAAAAAAAAAAAGATTATGTAACTCATAGGATGCTAAGAGGCAAGGGATAAAATATATAAGAAACCCCAGGGTCAATATATCGGATATGTCTTATAATTACTTAATAAACAGCTGACATATAAACCTTTCCAAGCCAGTCTTCCAAAATTAAACCAAAAATTTTCTAAACCAATTGAGATACAACCAATTTTGCATATCTTATTTAGAAAATATATCCATGAAGTATGGGATAATATTTTTAAGAGATAATTAAGAACTGACTTCTTTAGATTTGTCTTAAAAATGGGCAGTAGAATTCAATGCTTCAAATGCATCTTAAGCTCCCTCCATTAAAAATGTACAGAAACCTTTGGAAATGTAAAAGATATGAATTCTTAATAACATGTTGTTACGTTATATTTTTACAGGGGCAAATAAAAGATATATCTAGGAAATAGGTGCAAATATGAGCATCAGAGCTCTCTAGATAATACTCAGTACTCCAAAATAGATCATAAAATGTTTCTACTACCAGAGTTGCAAACAGTATGCCAAGTCATTAACAGGTTCATTCTCCATTTTTTATTCCTTCCCCTTCAAATAGAAATATTGGCTCCTCTCCAGGCACAAACATAAAAGGATATCTATCCCTTGGTTTAATTTCTTTGTTAATCTTTATTCCATGATAAACTTTATTTATATTTATTCAACTGATAAATTTTCAGTTATCTTTTCTATTAAGAATGAAAAAGGTTTTATTATTTTTAATGCTAATTTTTAAAAAGTGATTATTAACCTAGACTCAATAAACAATATTATAAGAAACTTTTATTTTACTATGCTAAAGGAAATAAAAATGGGATGGAAATGATTCAATTAAAATCAGTGTGGACAGGGAAAGGTTTACATATTCTGTTTAAATGACCATAAAGGATGAATTTATATATGGAAAACACTTTAGGCAAAGAACAAGGCAAGAATACCTGGATACGGGTAACAGTGACATGCCTAGAGAATGAAGTCTAGAACAACCAAAGGAGTTCATTATTGGACAAAACTGAGAAATCCCTGGTGTAAGACAGGAAGTTAATGGGAATATGACTGGGAAGGAGGACCACATAAAGGCTGGACCCTGGGACCCATCTAGCCTATGTCATTTGTGTGACTTCTAAGTGGAAAATTCCTATGTGATGATTCTCAAAACTAAAAAGACAACATTATTCTCAGATACATAATATCATAATATTTTGAAATAAAAATTGGCATGGTTAGAGGAAAATATTAATTTAGTTCACATCTCAAATTATAATGACACCCACATTAAAGTCCCTACATAATGGTACATGGATTCATTTATATTTAGTGGGGAAAACTTGAATGACCTACAGAGGTATTACTTTTTCCAAGTCTGTTGAGAATTGTTAGATTTTTGTTTTTTAATATAAACCAATGCTTTGTAAATCTGAGTGAAGCTGCTTCCAAACATTAGCAGAACAATTGTAAATACTTTCCTCAAAGGGATATTGATATAGACAGTGATTTCCAGAACAAACTGTTCTACCCCAGGGGATGAGTTCCCTAAGGCTGTCAGGAACACTGTGCTGAGTACTCTAAGTCAAGTAAAGACTGGATAAAGCTAGAATTTCTAATATTATTTACAAGAATTGGAAAGCTTCTGTTTAGTCAGCTGGTGCATTATAGAATACAATAAACTGAGGCTTGAACAGCCAACATTGATTTCTCATAGTTGTGAAGGCTGGAATTCCTAGAATTAGGACACTAATGTGGTCAGGTCTTGGTTAGGACCTGGTTTACAAAAAGACATTTTCTTGCTGTCTTCATACATGTGGGAGAGATCTGCTATCTCTCCATCACTTTTTAAGGCATTAGACCCACTATGAGGGCCTCACCCTCATGACCTAACTTAACCCTAAATTTCTCTCAAAGACTCCACCTCCAAATACCATCATGTTGGGAACTAGAGTTTCTTCAGCTCATGAATTTGGTGGGAGAGGGCACAATCAGTTCATAACAGCCTCTTAAAATTGTACAGACTTATTGATAAGAACTGGATTTCTGATAGATAATTTCAATGTAGTTTTTTTTCAATATACAGGTTTAGAAGGATAACATTTTAAAAGGAGAAGCGGAGTCCTTAAGTGGTAATTGTAATTATCATAGGTTATACAAGATAGTTAATGGCAAGACTAGGAGTACAACCCTAGTTTCTTGAATCACACAAGTCTTGGAAAACTTATGTTAGAAATAATACCTATGTTTAAAACCTAACTAACTGAATAGCAGTTATGGGCAAGCAAACTTACCTTAGAGTAGTAGAACACCTCAGGACCTAGCAACTTAATGAAGTTTTGTTTTCCATATGTGATTATTTTTTTATTTTTTTCCCCTTTCCATCTCTTAACTAACAATCATGCATTTGATTTTCTTAATTTAAATCATTGAAATTTGTTTGTTTCTAAGTTGCTTTTCATTTCATAGCACTATTAGTTTGTTTTTCCTATGTTGATAATCTTTACTAAATTCTTTTCACATTCTGAATTTGAAAAATCATGGTAACAATTAAAATGTTTTTGTCAAGGCACTGTCCTAAATGCATTAGATATATTAACTCTATATTTACTTTAAGCTCCTGAGATAGGTACCACTCTTACCCTCCTTTACAGAAATGATACTGAATCACAGAATTGTTCTGTAATTTTCCCATCATTCCATAGTCAACAGGTGATAGATCTGGACTTTGAGCCCATTGAGTGTAAATCAACTTTATAGATCATTACATTTTTTTATGTTACAGACCAAATGGACATTCACAAATATACATCAGTTAGCCAAATTGTTCCAATAGTAAATCCAAAAGATTATCTCTATAGTAAAATTATAGGCAAACCAGAAAGACCCAAGAACTATGTAGCAAAAATGAATTCTTTTTAAGTAGTCTTTAATTTTATATCAAAGTAAAAATGAGGGGCTGGGGATGTGGCTCAAGCGGTAGCGCGCTCGCCTGGCATGCGTGTGGCCTGGGTTCGATCCTCACCACCACATACAAACAAAGATGTTGTGTCCGCCGATAACTAAAAAATAAATATTAAAAATTCTCTCTCTCTGTCTCTCCCTCTCCCACTCTCTCTTTAAAAAAAAAAAGTAAAAATGAGTTATTATTATTTCTCTCCTGAGAAAATTAATCATAATTTCAAAAATAATAGTACTGTGATTTTCTTATGAAGAAAATTATGAAGATGTGAGTTATTTTAAGCATTAAGGACAGCATTTGGCAGCTTTGATTTGAAAGAAGCTCACATGACCAAGATTTACCTCTGTAATATGTCTTGTCCAGTAGTGGTGCAGCTTTGAGAATCAGCCCACATTAGTCATAGGAAAATTTCATTGTTAAAAATCTTGCCTTTTACATGAACAATGCGTTTATGCCTATCTGCCTATTTCCACCACTGGGGCTAAACTGAATGATCATTCATTTTTATATCTTCTCTTAGCTAAAAACCACTGCCTCTTTCAACCAGTCTTCTTATAACATGGCTTCCAAATTCAAAATTATTTTTTTCTCCATAAAAATAGTTTCCAGAGTACTTCTCAATTCTCAACGTTTCTGCATAGTACAGCATATAGTGTGAATCTGATCTATCTTAATGTATAACTGTTTTACTTCTGTAAATTGAAGCAAAATTTGTTTTTAACTTCCTTAGCAACTAAGGCAGTAGACTCAAAATATCCTCAGATATTACTATTTGGACCCTTATAAACTTTGTTCCTTCTCTCCTATATTTTTAAACCTTAATTTACAACTTTGTGTTTGTTTCTATTGATTGATTTCCATCATTCTACCTTCTCAAAAGATATCTGCATCTCAATTTTTGTTTTTCTCTAAAATATTAATTAATCCTCTTAAGAATGAACAATTTGTAAAACCTAGGGAGTGTAGTCTTTATGTTTGAGTTTTGGGTGAAAATGTTAATTAGAATAAGGTTCACTTTTTGTGGAAAATACCCAAAGGAAAACTTTTAAATGGTTTACAGGATTCCATAGTGTTTGTTTCTGGAGCTTAAGGGGGGGGAAAAAAAGTATGATGTACTGTAGAGATATCTTTATATCCCACATGGTTTGCCTCAACTGTGATTAATCTGTCAGAAATATCTAAAGACGTTTCTATACCTTAAATAAGAAATTGCCTACAGATCTACTTTATTCATAAAAATAAAAATGCTTTAGTATAATAAAATTTCTGCCCTTAATTCTCTTTTCTAAGATTTACATTTCTCTCTTAGCTCTAAGACAGTATTCAAAGTTTTATTAACATTAGAAAGAATGCAAGATTAAAGGACATTCCTGCTCAAAACAGTATAATGAGTTACTTAGATTTTACTTAATT
This sequence comes from Callospermophilus lateralis, assembly GCF_048772815.1. Taxonomy (NCBI): domain Eukaryota; kingdom Metazoa; phylum Chordata; class Mammalia; order Rodentia; family Sciuridae; genus Callospermophilus; species Callospermophilus lateralis. Next base: position 134,363,540 of record NC_135308.1, read on the forward strand.
CAATTCAATTATTGAGCAATTTCCAATGTAGTGAACGACTGTATACCTCTTTCTCAAAAAGTAGCACAGATGATTCAAATACAGTGTGAAATAAAGAATTTCAAGAACATTAATTTAAAAATATACTCTATTGGAGTTAGATTCCCTGTAATTTACTGCATTAATGAGATTTTCTCAAAACTAAGTTCCTTTTAAAATTAAGTCCTCCTTAAAAACTTAGCTTATTATAACTTTTTGGTATTACACAAGAGTTCGAAACCTCACAAAGAGACTGAAATAAATGAATTGTCTAAAGAACTTTTTTCTTTTTCTTTTTGGCATGATATAAAAATCCTTGCTTAAGTAGTTAATAGGAGTAAATATTTTAATTGCTTATTATATTTAACTTTATTAATACTGTGCACTTTTGAGGCTTTTAGGACTTTAGAGAGCAACTGAGCAGGTGGGAAATTATTTAATTGTTCTTATGAGTCCATTTGGGGGCTTCTGATGCTGGAAACAAAGATGGCATGGTCTCCTGAGACTCTGAAGTTTTCTTTTTTAGTAAAAGTCTTGGAATGCCATGGATGCCACCCTGCTGGAGACAGCACTGGTGGCTTTGCTAAAAAAAAAAAAAAAAAAAAGACAAAATTTAGAGGAGCTAGAAGGAATGTGGCTTAGTATTTAACAAATCAGCTAGGAACATCTTTCAGTCAGTCTGAAACCTGACATTCCCCAACAGGGAGAATGGATCATTCGCTTCTGTGGACCAGGTGGCAAAGAGTGACATATTTGTTATTTTACTCAAAACACACACACACACACACACACACACACACACACACACACATCAAGAGCAGGACACTACTGTCCAAAAATAGTTAAAATGTTTCCCGCTTTACTCATCTAAATCTGCAGCAATTTGTGATATGGATTAACTAATTGCCAACCTCTGTGAAACAAAAAGGGCACTGTCCTTACGAAGGAACGGTTAGGTGATCTATTTGCCAACATCAATATTTGGATGGAAAGCTTAAAATATGTTGTTTTACCAAGAGATACACTTTAAAAGGGGGAAAGCACCCCGATGAAATATTAGCAGCAAATCGGTTAACCGCTAACTTTTTTCTGTATTCATAGAGTATCTTTTAAGTTTGCATTAAAAGTGAAACTTCATTTTTCTTTCTTAGAATAGAGGTTTTCCACATAGTCCCCCTTTAACACAGATTCTCTGGTTGTATGTCACTTTGCCCACTGTGTTGCAGTCAAATCAGGCGGCTTTTGGAGACCCAGCCCTCACCCCAGTTGCCCAGCATTGCCGCTGTGCCGCGCAGCTCTAGGGACTGGTAGCCAGGGAGGTGCTCACCAGGTGGCGGTCCACCCAAGCCCAGGGGAGCACTGATTTGCCTCTGGAAGTCTGTTCCTCCGCACTCCAGCAGTCCACAAGTTCTGAACCAGAAAGACCTGGACCTACGGTGGTCACAGGGTAAGGCTCAGGTTTCGGGATGCCTGTCGCACAGGCAGGGGCGCTGCTTTGTAGCCCCAAGTCCTGCACCCTGGAAGAAAGGCGTCCCACAAGCTCGACTTTTCTTCCGCGAGCCACAGAGAGCCTTTTGTTCCGAATCTTAGGACACTTTGCAAGTTAAAATTCACATCAGGAATTCATGTGGCTGGGGGCTAGCAAGACAGGTTGGAAGGACTCAACCCATATCAACTTCTACCTTCCTCTGAAGTTTTTCTAATTTTTGAAATAAAGAAGTTGGCTCCCGCTCGCTCCTGCTTTCCATTTCTTTCTCTACCTCCCCAGCCCCGCCTCTCTCTTTCGATGTAATAATTATGTTTGCGATTATCTTTTTTGTCGAACCTATAAGGCACCAATGTAGAGGTTAAACTAGATTTCGCCATTTTCAAGTCTACAAGGCGATGACAAATGCACCCTCTCCGCGCCCAAAACTTGTCCTCTTGTCCTGAAGTAAAGGGTATTGATGAACGAGAGAGGAGCAGGGTACTTGAGGAACATATGAGGGAGATCCGTTTCTGTTTGGATCAGACTTGGTTTTATCTATTAGAAGTACCATGATCAGGATGTTTAATGACCAAGGACTTTACACTTAAATTTGTATAATCAGAGTTCAAAGGAGAAACATCTGTCATTTTGCCTTGGTATCTATGCATAAGGAAGTCTTTCCCTGGAACTTGAAAGCTCAATGTGTGGGATGCACACATAACACCTTCATAAAAATATGCAGCTGTGTCTTTAAGACATACCTAGTGAATCAGCAGGAAAAAAATGAATTCAAAATATATTGAATATAAGTTTAAATAACTCACTTATCAAATAAAATACTGGAAATACATTTTAGATAAACAATAGTTTACTAGTGAAATCTGGCTTATTAATTGAATAGTATAATTATGCACTATTTAAAGGCATAGGTGTCATAGAAAACAATCTATTGGTCTTTTATGTTCAGAACTTCCTGGCACAATGAGGACACCCAGAAAAAGAAATAAAGGTGACTAGATTATTGCAGTTTAATTTTTATTTTTATTTTTTGTAACAAAATACATTTCTGTAGTGAATATTAAACAACGTCAAGTCCAGTTTTCTTTTAAGAAAAAGCCATCAATGTGAAAAAGTACTGAAATAAGTTGAAATTAAAAAATAAACATAGCTCTTTGAAAAATCAGGTGTTTTGAAATATCAAAGTAATATTATTCTTGAAATCAGTAAATTTAATACATTATGGGAACTTTGTGATAACAAACTTAAAAGACTTAGAAAATCCATTTATAGTGGGGTAGATAGTTTTGTAAAAGACAAACTTCACAAATGTGGCAGTTACATATTAGTTTATAGCCATGTATTTTTGAAGATGATGATGGCTAGTGATATAGATTAAAAAGAAAAATGTAAAAATTTCTTTGTGTGAATATATTTTTATTTTGATGAAAATCCATTGAGCTGCTTCAGTGCAAAATATATTTCTGTATCTGTTATGTTCACAGAGCTATGGGAAGTTTGATGATGAAGCCAGGGAAGAAAAACAGCAGTGGAGCACACACAAACACGAGGCTCCTTGGCTTCTTGCCATGATACATGACATTCAATTATTTTAGTACTTTTTCATGAGAGTTTCCCTCCATCAGCTCCTCCTCCCCTCTCCACTGTTGCTTTTCTACATTTGGCACAGTTGGCCTGATTCAGCATGCATGTTGTTTTTTTTTTTTTTTTTCTCCCCCCTGGCTTTACTTCCAATAAGCCTCAAATTCTCACTGTAAAAAGAAAGTGCTAAAACTAAAATTCTTGCAATTCCATCTTGACATTCCCACTATAACTATATAGATGTAACATTTATTTTAATGATTTGACAAAGAAAGGAACAAGAGTAGTCTACACATTGCTTCTTCTATTGCTTTGAAGTATGTTTGCAGAAATACTATTCATTTCCCAAAATACATTTGCACAGGGGAGAGAAGCTTTAAAAGTAGCATTAAGTCCATGAAATTTTTTTTTTTTTTAATGTAAAATGAGTCAAGCTGCCTTGGACTGTTAATCCCTCATCAGAACTTTCCTTTCTAATGAATTACTACCTTGTGGGGAGAGAAAGTGTCAATCATTTAAATGAAGTTTTCAAATAGTTTTATTTAGTTATCTTACTTCTATGCTCTAAAGGGAAGTAAATAAACAAAAGTTTTAGAACACTCCAACTCACTACTTAGGAGAAACTGCCACCTAACAACATCAGCAATAAACTGGTTGCAGAAATAATGTCAGATGCAACTTCTGATAGGAGCATCAGAATCATTTTCATAAAATAGCTCTTCCATTGTTCGCATTCAGTGATGCCAGAGGAATGATCTAGGTTTCTCCAACACATCTTAATTACAGAGAAGAAAACAGTTTTTTGGAGTCTGAGATTGGAGCCAGCAATAGGTTTTGTTCACCCTCATGCTTTGCTTTCTTGATTCTTCACATTCCTTCCTTTACAGGCACCAAACCTCTTTCCCATTAAGGAGATGTAAAGAAGCAGCAGGCTACATAATGCCCAGAGATCAGAAAGTGCTAAAATCCTGGGATGTCCAAAATATTTTTAGGCATTTTAAAGAAGTAATGAATTCCTACCTCTGTTGCACTCTACCCTAACTTGAACCACCTCCTGTAAATGCTGGTCCCCATCTGCAAGGTTCAGATACAAAGGAAACAAATAAGGTATACAGCAACTTATTTGGAGTAAAATTCTTACTGATGTGAAAGAGGGAGAGCTGGATCTTCTTTTAGATCCCTAGTTCCGAATATGGACAGAGATGAACAACACTCTCTCAAAGGTGAAGTAGAAAGGTCAAGTGAAAAAGGAAATGGAAGCCTGGAGATGACTGACTAGCTGAGCCTGTGAAGAAAAAAAATCCCAGCTAGAACAGGACTTAATAAACTGGGTCTTGCCAGCTGATCACTCCTCAAAATTCTGATCTCAGAGTGGGGGGCCACAGGCAGACTGGTTGGATTAGGAAGGTTGGAATGGTAAAGATCATAAAAGGCAAGGTTAAAAAAGAGGACTCATGATGGTTCTGGTGGAGTAGCGGAAAGCATTTATCAAAGTGTTATGGTCAATTTCCAAGGTTTTCCTCAAAACATCAGGCAGAAAAGGCTCAGGTAATTCTCAGGAAAGTCCAGCTGACCTCCAATTTGATTTCTTCTCCCTTCTTGTGATTTCTAGAAATCACTTTATTATTATTGTTTTAATTAATAGTATTTTCAATTTAATATTAGTGTTCCAATGGCTAGAACTGTGTCATTACTATAAACTTGATCTCAACCTCTCAAAATCCACTTAATGCAGCTCTTGGCAACCAAAGACTCAGTTTCTTGCCAAAAACTGCAGATTAAGCATTTGTTATGGGAGTTCGCCATTAACTGTTCCCTCTGTTATGGGTACGTGTGGTTTCATGTCACAAAACACACGGGATTCCTTGTAGTAGATTTGCATTTCTAGGAGGCTTCAGAGATATTAAGTGGGGTTGGTGGCACCTTGACACTGCACTCCTTCAACCACCACCATTACAAGTGGGTTTTGGGTAATGGGGTGGGAACAGGTTTAGTAGGCAGATGTTGTCCTGGGCTACACTGTAGTTTCCTCTAGGATTGGACTTTCACTGGTATATAAGTACTCCAGAGCTTGCATCATATGTCTTTCATTTGAGACACCGAATACTTTTCAGAGAATTTAGTACTCTTAAAACATATTTATAAACAAGCTGACATAGCTCTAAGACATAACTAAGTTTACTAACTAGGAAACCTTTGTCTATTTCCTCAAGTAAGCAATAGATTTTCTTGCTACTTTGAGTTTTTGAAAAACCCATTAAACGACTCTTGCCTTACCTTTTCCCGTTTTCATTAGAGAAAGTCAGACATCTGGAATGCCTGAAAGTAATACAAATATAAATGGGCATAGGAGATCATCACTGAAAATCTTCGACCCGCCCAGGAGTGTGTGGCTAATTCAACACCCAAGTTTTCTAAAATGGCTGGCCAAGAATCCTCTAGAAAGTGTCCAGGACATGCCATAACAGCTCCTCCTCCTTAAGCAAGGTCGAAATGCTTCAGGGCATGCTGTCGCGTGCGTTTTCTTGGCTTCCCCCTGACCCCCAAGCCTTGGCCTCGCCATGCAGAGGATGCCTGGCTTTGAGTTCGCTCCATGATGCAGCCTGCTTTGTCCTTGAGCGAAGTTCCCCCAGCCCTTTTTCTTTGACCTACCTAACCCTTTTGAGATTTGACAATTCCTGTTAGTGCTAAGATGCTGCGGAGCTAGTAATTAATAATATAGCAGAAGCTGCTTAAACCCGGAATAGTGTCAACTCCCAGAGCCTGAGTGCGCGCTCAACGCTACACTGAGCAAGGCTCCACGTGAATCGACTGTATGTGTCCCTCCTCTGGGAATCTGTCTCGAGTGGAAGTTGGGCCGAGCCTGAGTCTACAAGGCTTGCTCCCGGCCCATCCGCTCAAGTTTTACCCGGCGGGATCAGTTTTTATTGCCGGCCCCGCCTTAAGGCAGTACTGAGAAGCTCCTCTGACATGCAGGACTCTCCGTGACTTTTCCGGCCTCAAAGAGGGTCTCACCTGTGAGGTGTGGATCAACCAAGACCCCAATGTGGGCAGAAATTCCCGAACCCATTCGGATGCCCGCCAGTGTTGGGCTTGACTTCGCCATCCCCAAGTCGGGGTTACCAGGCGTGCCCAAGGCCGCGGCATAACTGCCGGTCCGGTCCGGAGAAGCGTGACCTCTGTTGTGAGGGCCTGTGTCCAGAAAGGTTATGTCAGGACCCATCAGCAAAGACTCCCTGGTCCTAATCTTGTGCGGGGTTTTCAACATGTTGTCTGCCTAAGGGGCCCATTGGAAACAGCTGCTTTTTAGTGCTCAAAACACTAAACGCACTTCTCTCTGATGCTGCAGGGTCCTAGGAAGCTGGAGTCGGGCCCAAAACCACACAGTGAAGTTTTTTAACTCCGCATGGCTGCTCTACCCGTTCTACCTTCCTCCCGCTTAAGGTAGAATAGAGGTCCTGGTCCACAGAGTGCGCCCTGCTTCGCAAGCGCGCGGGAGCCACTGGCTTCCCCTTATGCGCTCCAGGGGAGTTAACTCCACCTGGACTCATTAAAAGCATCAATACTAATAAAATAAAATAAATTAAAAACACAATAAGGTCTTCCTCCTCCTCATAAAACAGTTTGAATAGTGAACCTCCCTCTGTCCTAGACCAAAGGCTTTGGGGAGGCACTTGTCAAGGGGTTTGGTTAAAATACGTTTGGTCTAACGGACCAAGGGGAGGGGTGGGTAGGAGGTGGTGTGGAAATCGGTTGGTATTGGTATAAATTGAATCGTTTCAATGCCTCTTGCTCACCTTCCCTGTCCCAAGCCGCTGCATTCCAGAGGAAAAAAAAAAAAAAGAAAAGAAAGAAAGAAAGAAAAGAAAAAGGACACGGCCTGGTAAAGAGCTGAGACCGCCCAGACGCCTAGCTCCTCCGGGTTAGAAGCAGAAGCGGCCCCTTTACCACCGCTTTCCCAGTTAACAGCTGCCCACGTATCCGGCTTCTTGAGCTTCATATTAATGTGGATCTTCCACGTAAACGATTTACGGATGAAATAAAAGCCCTTTAGAGCAATACTTCCTTTCAAGTTCTTAAGATGCCTCTAAATCTTTCTGGTAGTGAGTGGCTGGCGTGGGGGCGGGGTAGAGACCGGGTGTGGGGCGGGTGCCCGGGGAGGGTGCCGAGAGAGGGGAGTGGAGGGTTAACTGCTTTGCGATCTCACCAAGCTCTTCCGAAATGCCAGTCCACTGTTGCGGCGGCGACAATATTTCTGGGTGTTGGGGCCTTGTCTCTTCTGGTATTTGTCTGAAATGGAACTGTCTGTCTAACCCAGGCCTGGACGCGCCCTGCCTGGGTAAGTGGGGAAGATGGGGGTGGGGTGGGGGCGGAGGGGGCCCCGGGGTGGAGTTAGTCGCCTGCTTATTTTCATATTCATTAGAACTGGGAGGTTGCCCAAGGAGCCCAGCTGAGTTTCAAGATATAAAAGCAACTTCGGGTGCCCCCTTTCCAGCCCGTACGTATTAAAGGGCTCCAAGTCGGGCAGCTCCCGGCGTCGCGGGGTTGGCTTCCCCCTGCCTCCTCTCTGGCCCTCCCTCCTCCCGCCCACTCGCTCCCTCCCCCAGCGCTCTCCAGCCCCGGCGCCCCGAGAACTCCGAAACAGCCTTCCAGGATTATGGAGTTTCTGAGCGAGAAGTTTGCCCTTAAGAGCCCGCCAAGTAAAAACAGTGACTTTTACATGGGCGCAGGAGGCGCGTTGGAGCACGTTATGGAGACGCTGGACAATGAGTCCTTTTACAGCAAAGCGTCGGCAGGCAAATGCGTGCAGGCCTTTGGGCCCCTGCCGCGAGCCGAACATCACGTGCGCTTGGAGAGGACCTCACCCTGTCAGGACAGCAGCGGTGAGTAGTCAGCGCCCCAGCTCCAGCCCCAGCAGCGGCATCCCTCCGCAAATCTGAAAAGTGGGACCCTTCAGGATAGGCAGAGAGCGAAGGAGGAAGAAAAGAAGGAAAGAGAAAGAGCGAGCTAAGGGAGGCAGCATAACTGTGCGCGCTTTAGCAAGCGGCGTTATCGCTGCAGCCGTCTTTTGCTGGGCAAAGGAATCAGAGAACCCGTTTACCTCCACGTGATTCTCATTTCACTGTCGGGTAGCCCAAGTTATAGGTTAGCGCGTCTCTAACCAGGATCCCAGCGTAAACTGATGGGGCGCTAAAGAAAGCGTAATTGAGTCAAGATAGCGCGCTTCCTCTGTGAACCAGCCGCGCTGCTGGCGGGGAGGAGATGGAATCGATCACAGCTCCTTAGAAGACGTCACTATCCTCTGGGGTGAAAATAAGAGATCTTTGAGCATCTTTAGGTGATACTCTTTTTATTGTTCAAGGCGTGGCGAATTTTTTCATTGTGAGGTTGGGGAGTATTGCTAGATAATTAGATTGTGTGGATTTCTGCTTTTATGCAACGCAACATATGTAGATTTTTGTTTAATACCAAATCACTTTAGATAGCTTGGGGCAAAAAAATCATTGGTGTGTAATCTCTTACTCTAGGATTTGTGTTGTCCATTTTTCCGACTCCCTATGAAAAGACTCCTAAGAAGCCTTTCGGAATGCTTCTGGGTGAAATCTTCAACTCTGAATGCCCAAATATCTCAAAGTCAAAATGTTATCAAAACAAACCATCTATCTTTTCTATCTTGTAACCCAATACAAACCTATTATTTCAGATCGCGACAGCTAAAGCACGTTTACAATTCCAAGAGGACTTTTCCTTATCATTGTATATATTCCACAGTTAAGCTGTAAGAAGTGGGTTGCTTTAAAATAACAAACGAATTAAGTGTGAAATATTTATAACAAGCCTCCACCGTCTATTTTATTGGAAGTTCCAAAATCTGGCAAGACACTGGCTTTGTAGAAGAAGCTCATTAACTAAATACTTTGTACCGAAGCTTTAAATAAATCTCATGTTTTACTTATTTTATCCAGTTTGGCGAGCTACTCTTGACTTGTAAAGGTAAAACAAAATTAGAAGCGCAAGTGAGAGAGAAAATAATGGTTAAGTCATTTCAATCTTCTATTTTAAAGACATGGACTTTTTAATACATTAAATTTAAATTATTGACTGTATTTTTGGAATTCTCAGATGTATACTGAACTTATTTGTCTTGAGGGGACTTTAATAGTTTTGCATTGTGCCGTGTTGACGGCTAGATGGACTCAATCATTTTTCAAATTGTCGGGAATCCAAAATTAGAAGAGAAATAGGTGATTTTTGATACTTTGCTAACTTTAAACCGAATATCACACTTATAGGATGAATTTTGACAAGAAAGTATTGAGTGAGATGAACACGGGCAGCTTTCTGCTTAATTTAGGAAAGATCCTGTCTTTCTCCTGAGATGCCCTTAGCCACTCCACGGCTTCCCCTCCCCCATCCCTAATTGCCGAAGTTCCTAGTTTAACTCAGTCCACGGAGACAAAACCATATTGTTAATCAGTCAAGCCCCTTTTTAAAATTTAATTTTATATCACATCTTACTTTGCATAAAATCTATTAAGAATTAAGTTATATAGGTATTAAAGTCGAATATATTTTCATAATAAGACAGTTCTTAAAATATGAGGAATAATTTAAAGAACAGAAACAAATGAAAAAAGTATGATCATCCTTTGGAAGTTTCTGTTTTGACTGGATTGATTTTACGTTTTAAAAAATGCCTACCATTTCCTTATGTGCATTCATTGTTATTTGTGTGTGTGGCATCATATGATATATTTTTTTGTTATGCATCCAATCAAATTTGAAGAAAATTACTGGAATTAAAATACGACATAACATAATGTCAGATGTCATCCTTTGTAATATTTTAATAGATGTTTTAATTTCTATGCGTTCATAGAAGAGACAATAAAACTTTGTCCTAAAACATATTACATGAGTTAAACAGAAAAATGGGATATTTAAGAAAGAGCCACAAGATGAGTTTTTAAGGTAAAGATGTATACTTAAATATTATTATTTTCTATACTAAACATTTTAATAAATTGATAGAAATTTTATTTTTTCAATTTAGTAGATTGCTTTTTGAAAGAAATTTAAATTCAGACATGAGTATTCAGTTGAAATATTCAAAATGCCCCATTTAAATCTACAAGCAGTAAGTTTTGTGTGGAGGGGAAAATAACTTGTGGAAATAGGTATGTATGTATTATTTTAAATTGAAATATATTTTTTTGAATCTTGCAAGTGGCTTAATTACGTTTGAAAAACATACCAAGTTTGGTTCACTTTTCAAAAATCATGGTCACTTTAGGTTTTTCTTTTTTAAGTCTACAGCATCATTCAATTTGATTACATTAACTTGATTATATGTTATATGTATGAACCTTACATTAACCTTATAAAATACAACTGTGGATTCCATAAATTATTAATTCAATGTCCACATTTTAAAATGATTTTTTAAACCTGTTCCACAGAGAATTAATAATTTTACATAATGCGATCATCCAATTAATACTGACACAATAAATCATTAACAGAACTATATCCTGATGCTCTAAATGGCTTTGACTTAATTCTTAACATTAAGATGTGTTTAACAATCCTGAGAACTGCTATTTTCCCCTCTGGGTACAGTGAACTATGGGATCGCCAAAGTAGAAGGCCAGCCCCTTCACACCGAACTGAATAGAGCTATGGACAACTGCAGCAATCTCCGGATGTCTCCCGTGAAAGGGATGCCAGAGAAGGGAGAACTGGATGAACTTGGGGATAAATGTGACAGCAACGTGTCTAGCAGTAAAAAGCGGAGACATAGAACCACCTTCACCAGTTTGCAGCTGGAGGAACTGGAGAAGGTCTTTCAGAAAACCCATTACCCGGATGTATACGTCAGAGAACAGCTCGCTCTGAGAACAGAACTCACTGAGGCCAGAGTCCAGGTAGGAGCCAATCGGAGGCCTTGTTGGGGTGGTAATCAAAAGAAGAATAGTTTGAGAATAATTGCATTTTGTCACAAGTGAAGAAACTGATTCTGGAGCTGAAGATATAGAACAATGTAATATATAAGTCCATTAAAAAAAAAAAAAAAACCTTTTTACTTGCAAAAAACCTGAAAACTCAAAACATAACAAAACCAGTTATTATTATACAGGCATATATATAAATTAACACTCACTTAAAAAGAACACAATTTGATAACATTTCTCTAATTTAAAAACATAAATTTTAAAAGTAAAAAACTATAATTATGGCTTTAAGTAAACAATAAATTTGTTTTTCTGTTTTATCAGCCACTGAAATTCCTTTTAGTTTATATACCAAGTACTTGTGAATTATTTTTATAATAGCACACAAATCTAGTTTTTCTTGGAATGGGGTTTTCAAAAAAGAAAAAAATGAAATAATCCCACAAACTTTCAATTCTTATGTGTATATACCATAAGATATTTTCACTGACATAATTAAAGAAATACAAGATAGCTCATTTACCATTTTTTGGTCTCAGTAGTTGTCAATAATGTGTTCTGATTTCTAAAATTTAGATAATTATATAGTTTTTTCAGAGTAAATAATGAGTATGTACTTAAAGTGAATTTTTCTATATACTCAGTTATTTCAAATTATCAAAATCGGATGATTCAATGTGCTTAAATTTTTAATAATTTGAAGTAGAAAATTTATACTAAGTGAAAATTTGACCTTTAGTAGTATTTTTTTTTTGCTAGATTTGACATTCTCAAATTACATTTTATTAGTTCTCAAGTAATAAATAAAAGCTTTAAATGAATCAGTAATTCAGGAGAGTGGTTTTTTTCCTTTGTGTGTATATTTTTACTTTAATTAGGAAAATACTGTATTCTTCAATTCTGATAAGCCACCATAACGGAAAAATGAACAAATAGTGACAAATTTTGTTCTGAGTGCAGTGAAGTAAATGTAAGTCTCCATACATTGTAAGTCTGCATACATCATTAAAGACAACATCTGGTGGTGCAGGGATAACAAGCAGCAGATTTTTGCTTGAGTTTTTGGAAGTAAATGGTTATTTTATCTTAGTTCAGGAAATAAAAATCTAGAAAGTGTACTAACGAAGAATTTTAGAATTGTCAAGTATTAACATGAGGCCTTTATGGGTGTTTTTCGGTTTTGTGTCATATATATTTAAATTAGTTATACTTGTAACCATAGAAAAAGATATTTACATACAGAGTGATCAGCTGGGTGCAATGCATGTTTTCCCCTTAAGTCCTGATTAATTTTTGTCTGAGAACATGTACAGGGAGCCAACCTGAACCTAATTTACTCAGGTTGTTCCCTTTCCTGCTGTTACATTAGAGTGGTAATTAGCACCCATCTTAAGGAGAGCACCAAGGTCTTTTTGACAATCAGAAAAACAAACCCCCCAAAACCTTCATTACTAAATTCCCTTCATACATTTTTGATGCCCATTTGTAGAGACAGAAAGAAAATGTGATTTGCTTTGTTGTCTCAAGCTCTGGGTATAATGAATAATAGACATTGTACTAAGTAACATACTAAACAAGTATTTTTTAATTTTTATCTTGTTTTAATTGTGAAAACTCTTCAATATGTTATCTTAAATTTCCAATATATACTTGACTATCATATTGTGTATTAACAGGTAGCCAAAGTTATGAAGGTATAAAGATATAGAAGATTAGAATTGAGTATGAAAGACAATGTAAAATTTTCAACTAAATTTTACTGAAGACTTTTGACATTTTGCATTTTTGTGTTTAATTTCCAGTTTCTTAATATTTTATATTTTGCACATAGTAGTGTAAAGAAGATGAAAGAGATTCCTGAAATCTTCTTGTATAATGTCTACTCAAAAATATCAAAGTTTTCCTATTGAATATAATTTATTATATCTCCCTTGAATACATTAAAATATTAAATGAAGTTTTTTTTGAGAGCTAGAAGTGTGAATTAAAACATTCTTAGGAAGGTGGTTCATTGGATAAATATTTCTAATATGTAATTAGAGAAATTATGGAAGATGTAGGCCACACTAACTTACTGGAATTCTTGACACTTGGTTCTGTCCACCCTATTTATTTTATTATTTATATTACCTGTGTTTTAAATTAGAGGTATGATTGTGAAAATATTCGAGCATTTTCTATAAGGAAAAATAAATGGTATACTTTATGTAATAAGTACATTTATGTATTTTAAAATGACATTTCAATTTTACATGATTATATTTTACCTATAGTCCTTACCGTATTCAATGTAATGTCTTCTGTTTTTCTATTTCTAAATATTCAAGACATTTCCACTAAAGCTGTATATTTTATATGCAATCTTTGTTTAATTTTTATAATATTATCTAAGTATAGGTACATCCCAGAACAGTCTTCATTTTGTGATATGTTTTTAAGATAATTTTTAAATAGATATTTATTTGGTCATAGATTGGCTGAGTTTATGTTGTTGCATTCCCCAAACTAAAAAGCTATAATTATCTCCCAGACTTTAGTATTCTCTTGGAAGCAGATTATCCATGATAATGTTGAAACAAAGAATCTTCAGGATCATATAATCTAATCCCTTTTCATTTTCTAGAGATGATACAATGAAATACGTTAGAGGCACTAACATATCAAATAAATTTGCTGAAAGCCTAATGGCTCTTTTTATTAAATTTTATTTCCTCACCCACACACTACTTATCACATCAGGGTATGAGAGAAAGTATCCTTCTGTGACATAAGAAATTCTTTTCTTGGTGATTTTATTGATGTGATTTTCCTTTCTGGTTTGAAATCTTTTAATAGCAAATTTGCTTTATCAAATATTCCTTATATGAAATTTCACTTTTTTAAAAAACTAGGTTTGGTTTCAAAATCGAAGGGCCAAGTGGAGAAAAAGGGAACGTTATGGCCAAATACAACAAGCTAAAAGCCATTTTGCTGCAACCTACGATATATCAGTTTTGCCAAGAACTGACAGCTACCCACAGGTATGGTAAATTACAGTTTGCTGATCAAGAAAAGTAGATGTTATAAATTCTTCAAAGGGTGAGCATAGGTTTTATTATACCTAATACAATAGTCAATAATGACAGTTCAATTTCCAGTTAACCTTTTTCATATTTGTTAAAATTTGTTTTTATTAAAAGATTTATTTTGTGATTATTTTCTTTCAGCCATTCACATAAAAATATTACATGATCTCTTCCTTATGGATTTTTTATACACCAATAAATGAAATATTGTTTCATTGAAGAAGCCTCTTAATTGTACTCTACATTTAATTATTCAGGCTTTCTTCCTTTGCTAATTTTTAAAAACAATAGTGTTGCCGTCAGGGTGGCTACTGTTTCGTGGACTATGTTGAAACCTGGTGTCAAATGTGGCCTTTAAGTCCTTTATTCTACTTAAAAATCTCTCTTCTATGTTTTTTTTTCAGATTTGATATTTTTCATTGTGTCAAGGACACATGTAATCCTTTATGACTTATAAATATAATTTTCAGAAATTAACCATGCATCGGAAATATTGCCTTCATCATGGGATATCTTTTACCTTATTTCAAAAGCATTAGTAATTCTTTTTCTTCTTATTTTCCTTTTAATTAAGAATATATTTTCTTTTTTTATACCTTGTGATATATATACTTGTAAATGTATTTCATATTTCTAGTGTATTTCATATTATATTATTTTCCCTGATACTGAATAATGATATTCAGAACTATATTTTGATATATGATAAGGATCATGCATATTATAAGGAACAGGCAATGCTTTTATTTCATTACTTGGTGATATGAATCCTAAAGGACCTCTGTGAAAAAATGACACATATGCTAAAGGGACACTGTGATAGTTAAGTGACTAGGTCATCCAGCCATTTATGGAAGGGTTTTCATTTCCTATAAAGGTCAATTCATACCCTGTGAGTGTGAATTCAATCCTTTAATGTGCCTTCCTAGTGTTCTTGTCTTTTATGTTCCTAAAAACCCATATTGGGATCTTCACTCCTCCAGACCAATTCACCAAATTTACTAAAGTAATACCGCATGTTAAAAAAGCCTCAGAGAGCACCTTGTTCAAAACCCTCATTTTAAAAGAGTAACAGACCAAGTTGAGTTAAGGAATTGGTCCATGATTGCACCAGTGGCTCTTTCAGGGGCAGTGTCTAAAGAGCTGCTATATGGCTCAACTGTCCAAGCACTGTGGAAACCAATGTACATACCCCATGCCTGTCAAAAGAAGTGTCTTGTTTCTGTTTTACAATTTATCTTAAAGCATAAAGTATTGGTTACTTAACATCATAGGGCTAGGGAAATTTTGTTCAACACACATTGTGTGTCTTAGTTGAGTTTTAAACAAAATGCTCTGTGGGTGTTTCTCCTCTGGGCCACAAGCTCCATGAAGACAGGGACTGTAGCATCTTACAGTTGTTAACACCACAATGATCCTCATCCTGTGTCCAGACACTGTTCTTAAACAAGTCACATTAATTTATTTAGTCCTCCCAACAACCTTATGGGATAGGTGTTAATTAAATATCTGTTCCTCAGTTGAGGAAACTGAGGCACAGAGAGGGGAGGTATTCACTCACTTTCACTAGTGATGAACCCCAGATGTGACCAGAACAACCTTGCCTGCCAAGAGCAAGATCTTAACCCATACACTAGACTGTCTCTCCCAGTGAATATATTTAAATGTTTAAATGATTAATAAATTCATACCAAAAAAGCCTAAGGCTTGAGTTGCATTGTTCAAGTCTGAAATTTAGTTCAAAAGAGGAGGACATGTATCCACAACCAGTGAAATAATAAAAAGAAAAATTCAGATGGACCTTATTGTTTTTAAGAAACTATAAACTCTTATCAAATAGACTTTAAACAGTCTTAATAATGTTTATTGCACCACACTTGACTGATAGATCTTTTTTTTTTCCTTTTTCCTGCAACTTATTCTTTCAATATTTATTCCTTTACTTTTAAATCCCATTTCTATTTTTCACTTCTGCCTTCTTAGCTGTTGGTTGCTTTAACTCTGATTCCTTTCTTTGATGTTTTATAAAGCATTTAGAGTAAAATCTGTCACAAATTAAAATGTGTATAAGGGCTTAATAAACTCTGACTGGTCATCCCTTTTTATTGGATATTTTCTCATGTGTTATTGTGCTTCAGAGTTTTAGATATCAATTAATAATTTAAGGTAATCTAGTAGCTAAGGAAATAAAGGAAATGGTACATCAAATTATACACTTGATAGTATTTTTTTACTCCATCAGGGATTAATTGAAAAATTTCTGGGCACAAATCATGGGAATTTTGTAACAATTCTCCTGTGTCTTCTCCATACTTTGTGGATGTTTGTTGTACCAAAGTATGGGAACACAGAGAAATTATGTTGAATTTGATTTGACAATAGAATTCATGAATAATAATAAAAAAGGATAGCTGCAAAATTCGTACTATACTCTTGCATTGGTAAGTCACTTCGTGTTTTGTTGTCAAAAATTCTGAAATGAACTACATGTACCTCCTCTGTATAGATTTTTGGATAAATCTAGGGGAAATTTCTCTTTAAGGTAAAAAGTACATGGTGGACTATTTAGTTTAGTTGAAAAAAATAATTATGTCAAGCTTCAGCCTACAGGAATTTTTTTTAATCATTAGGCTTGAAAATAGAAACATAATGGGAGAAATAGGAATGGAAATAGAATCCAACAACTCAATGCAATTAGACATTGAATTTGGTTACTGTTACTCATTACAGAAAAAAAATTATTAACTGCAGAAAAGTTGGAAACTAGAAAATGTTGAAGGCAGGACAGAAATAAAAAATTAACAATTTGGCTGGAAAGCAAAAACATATACAGAAATACATGAAAAACAGAGATGATTTAGAAAATGTTCTCCTCAAGCCGGCTCAGTGTGGATAATCATTGTATCCAATGTACAGACTTCTCTATATAACATGTAATGTGTTTATTTATGAATAGTAATGAATGCTTACTAAAATGTTTTAAATGCTTTGTTTCAAATGGTTTTTATTACACTGCAGTAACAAAAGCCATAGCAGTAAAAATAGTAAAAATTGGGGGCTTATTTTAAGACAGGAACTGTGCATCCTTATTAAGGCCATTAACTCATTTAATTTGAAGCCAGATTTTCTGAATTCAAGAAGTTCAGGGCTCTTTTGTCACATTATCTTCTTAATTCAGCAACGTAATGGAATTGTTCAATTTTGACCCTAAGACATTGCATCACTTTGGAAACCAAAAAATGCTTTCATTTAAAAAATACATAAGATAATGATTTAAACTATTTAAAAAGTCTTGACACTGACACCTGTTAGACTCTTTTTGATATTTTTCTTAGGCCTGCTATCTCTTGACAGTGAATAAATAAGAAAATGAGAGTTGTGGCATCCACAGTAATGAACTTCGAGGTAGTATATTTTTATGTAATGATTATGTTAGTTGAATAAAGAAAAGTTCTTTATTTTGACCCACACTATCACTTACCATTTGACAGCATTAGCTAAATTAAAATATCTGATGTTGTTCCAGTTGTATCATTTTTAAAAACATTGTCATTGTTTGTGCTGAGTCTGTCTCCTTTATCTTAAATTCCCTTCCCTTCATCTAAACCATAGTTATACTTGAAGCTCCTACATCCTCTCTCCATCAGCACATCATTTTCTCATGAGTTCTGTGGTGGGTTGTATAAAAGGTCTCTCCCTTATTTACAATGTAAAGTATTAAAATATGAACAACTTCTTATCACCTTTGTATCACTATATTATCAAGTAAGTTACACAGTCACTGAATAGATATAAACTTAAGTACTGACGTACTTCAATAGTTCTTTGGTAGTACCTTATTTAAAAAGTAATCAGTTTTCAATGAAATAGTTTATTTTTGAATCTCTGTTAGTAACCAGCACTATGGTCTTAAGCAATTAAATTTCCCTCAATTTTCTTCTCTAACAGACTAGCCAGGTTTCGCAGATCCCTTTCAGCTTAGCTTTTTCTCTTCCAACATTATTTGTATTTATCAACAGATATTTGCTAGGTACTGGTTTGGGCATAGTGGAATGTTTGCATTATAGACAGATTATAAACTAGGTAATGTTTGTATTAAATTCTGAAAGCACTGCTTGGTGCAAACTAATCAGAGACCAAAATAATGTTGACCTTGAATTTAATAAGCAAGCAAGGATATATCAACTTTAAAATCAATGCATTTTAAAATTATTTTTTTGGTAAATTAAATATTCTTGAATGTTTTCTGGAAGCTTGTAGCCAACTTTCATTCTTACAGGTAATTTTCTTTTCATGCTGTTGATTTGGTTTGGATTATATGAGCATCAGCTTGATTATGTACTAGCTAGATGACTTGGATCAGTCCCTTGATTTCCTTGCTCTTCAAATTCCTTATTTTTCAAATGGTGATATTGTTGGTATTAGTGTTGGAGGTGTTGCTAATGTAGATGATGATGAGGATGATTATTTATTTATTTAGTTAATTGTGAGGATTAAATAGATTTCTGAATTGAAAAGTCCTGTGTTTATAGTCTATGGAGCTGAATTTAAGAACTTGAGGAGAGCTAGGGGTTTAATGTAAGGATTATGAACATCAGTTAGGGAGTCATTGGTTCAAACCTAACTTTGCCACTTTATAGCTTTCAGTCCTCTGGCAAATGAATTAACAAATAGGAACATTTTTCATCATTTATAAAATTAGGAAAAAAGTTTATGTGATGTTTGTGAGTGTTGAACAAAATAGTTGATGCAAAGTCCTCAGAATATTGTCTGGTATATAGTAAGTTCTTGATAAATGTAGAGATTACATAGTATCCATTAGCCAATTTTAATTTTGTTCTAAACTACTTACCTCTCATTTGAGTGTTCTCTTATGCTGTAGCATTTAAACTAATCTAAGCTGTGAATAAATTTAATTTTTAAGGATCTAGGGAAAGATCACATTCAGTTAAATATACTTCGCACTTTAAATTAGGAAAAGAAAATGGTCACTTTAGGATTTCAGGTGTATTTTCTATTCACCAGAATAATTTTCTTAGAAAGAAAATATTTTTAATCAAAGTTTTCAGAAGAAAGGTTGAAGTTTTTTTCCTCAATTAAATTATGAAGGAAGTCTTACTTAGTCTATATTGAGAATCATCACTAAATACATGTTTATAAATGTGTAGAGACCCACACAATATCTTCAAACCTGTGGTTATAATGATGCATTATAAAAATATGCCACCGGAAACCTGAACAATACCAAGACGAGGATTCAAGTTATAGGTAATTTGTTGTCATTGGAATAATTGAAAACAGATTAAAGCTACATAGTGTTCCTAGTTTAAGAAATTCTATTTCACATACTATAATTAAATAATTTTCTTAAATGAAAATGTAAAGTTTAATTTAATGGTGATTCTGAGATAATTGTTCATCCCTCTTTTTCCCCTTCACTAGTTTCTCTTCTAATCTTAAAAATAAAGTTTACTTCACTTAAACTGAACAAGAAATAGGAAACGTTATCTCTAGCCATTGTGGTATAGCAATTTAGTGACATTTGGAACAATTCTTTCCTTTGAAGAAAATATCATATTTTTATCACTTATTTCTGTTTTTCTCCAAGTACTCAAAATAAACAATCCAAAATTGTTAAATGTCAATAATATAGCTGCAATTAATACCTTGCATAATGAATGTTTGTATGTCTATGAAACAACCAATGAGAAGGTCATATAATTCTATAGCAAAAAATTCTCTTAAAATAAGTGAAGGGACAAAAATGTTGCCTTCATGAGGTCAACAAATTATATTGATATTGCACAATTTGTCACTAATTATAAATATAAATATTTAAAGTCATAGAAAAAATGATATTCTATATTACTCAATAAATTTTTTTCACAATAGGTAAAATTGTTGATTTGATTAAATGTATGATATATATCTTATATAAGTATACAATATTTATTTGGTAGTATCTACTAGGTAAGAGTGCAACTTGTAACAGTAAATATCTTAAAAAATTTTATTGAAATATATAATATAAAAATTTTAAAGAGATAAACAATATCATCATAAAGAAGTGAAGTACATTCGTCTTTTGGATTATGAAGATAGTTACACTTATTTTTTGAAAAGAATGTAACATTTTAATTTAGTATGATTCAATGAGTCCGTGACAAAGTTTTTGTTGTTTTTAATAGGTAATCACTGTTAACCCATTGAATTTAATTAAATTTATCACACACATTTTTTAAGAGAAAATTAAACCAATGAATTGCGTATATTACCAAAACAAATAAGAAAAGGTATAAAACTAAATTACCTCAGAATGCCATCATCAACTTACATATATAAAACCTATTTCATAGGAAAATAGAGAAGAACATGGTGGAAAATAAAGTCAGCAAAGAGTGGCAACTCTATGATAACAGATCTGTGGGTTCAAATCTATAATTCATACCCTTATTGTCAGTGCAAACCTTACATTATATTTTAATCCAGATTTTTATGTATGCCATATTAATATTTATTTTAATTTATATTTTTTGAGATAAGTTCTGCTATGTAGTTCAAGCTGTTCTGAACTTATTTATTAAGCCTCATGTTTGCCTAGATTTTCTTTTTTATTATATATCATGGATATTAAATAGGTTAAAGTTTGTATAAATTCACAGTTGATTTTTAAAACCACAAAAATAAAATTACAATTTGTTAACTGTATAAATCCAAGATGTTTGAAATCAGTTTGACTCAGGATTTTAACTCAAATTGATGAATGATTTAAAGTGGGTATTTCTAAAATTAAAAATATCCTATGCAGTTTAAGAATTTGCATATTTGATTTATGTTGTTAGTTTTAAATGTGCCAGAAAAACATTATTCACAAATTTACATTTTTATCTTTATTATAATTATGAATTTATTTTATTAGGTTAATGGTGTCATTAAAATGAATCAAACACTGACAAATCAGTAATAGTAGCATGAATACATTAAAATATATGAAAAATGGTGTAAGCGATGGCTGCAAAATACTCCATAGAATATTGTTGCTTGAGAATAATAAAATAGCTCTCCTTATTTTATTTCCTCCTTAGATGAATTGATTTAATTCATCTAATTTAATTCATGTTTTTTAAAACATGAGGTGAGATTGCCTATAAATAATTGTTAATGATCTCAATTAGTATAACAGTTAAGAATCAGTGCAACTCTAAAGGAAAAGGTACAAATGTCCTTAATGTTCTTACATCTTTGACTTGGAGCATCTTTTAAATATTATTTGAACGATAAAAAATTAAACATATTCCTATGAAGTTATTTTGAAATTTTTAGGCAGAAACATTTTTTATGAAACTTAGAGCTTTTGTTTGAATTAACAGAAAAGATAAAATTTTATTGTTCTGTTAAGCAGTTATCTTATATTATCAGTCTCCTATGACTACTATATCTAATAGTTATTTTTTAAAATGAAAATGGCATTCTTGTTCCAAGTCCCTGTACACATTTTTAAGATGGAATTTTGTTAAAAATGAAATTTAACAGGTTAATTCATACTTAATAATATGATCTTTTTCTAATGAATAAATAATTTAAAAGCATTTCAGTTTTGTAATACTACATACTCAAAAATATGTCTTGGGAATTTTTGAAATTGATTCCAAAATATCCTTTTACTTCATATATCATCTTAGAATTTTTGATAAAAATTAGACCTCATAAATAGGTACTGATGAGATATTCTCATTTTTATCTCAAGTAGTAGCTAAAAAAATACTCTCTTTTCAATAATTAATTCAAGTTTGGATTTGTTTTTCCAGGCAAATCTAGAATATGTTAGTCACTGGTAGAAAATTCACTATTTAGAGATATATTCTTTCTTCTTGCCACTAACTTATTGATGCAATAATTAGAAAAGTTAATGGGAACCTGAAGTTATCCAACAGCTACAATTATTTGCAAGTTTCTAAGCATATGACTCATTAATATTTTGTCACCCTCAAATTTATAGGAAAAGACATGTTAATAAAGTATGGACTTGTTTCTTTAAAAATTAAAGAATTTAAAAATTGTTTCTTTAAAAATTCTTTTGTAGAAATTGATGTTTTCATTTTAAGAGGTCATATGAATAAATTACATATTGATAATGTGCTAATAAATTTATATAGTAATCATTAAAATATGCACAGTAGTCAATAAATATAAACATTTTGTCAAAGAGGAAAAATCAAAAGGAACTTTTGGGTTAGTGTATAAAAGGTATTGCTATAACATCATCACAAATACCTCTTTGTAAGCCCCTCATTACTGTCTTTTAGAACAAGCTTTAATATGAGTTTCTCAGGGAAGTGTGTGAGTTTTTGACGTCAGAGTAGCATGAATGTTCACATGATGAATGTGTGTGTGTACGTGTGTGTATGTGTGTGTGTGTGTGTGTGTGTGTGTGTGTGTGTGTGTGCCTATAAATATTATAGATGTTAGTGGCAGGAAGTAGGTGTAATCTTGTTTGCAGAGAAGTAGGACTAAACTTACTTTAGTAGAAAAATGTTATTAATCAGTTGTT
Organism: Callospermophilus lateralis; assembly: GCF_048772815.1. Lineage (NCBI taxonomy): Eukaryota > Metazoa > Chordata > Mammalia > Rodentia > Sciuridae > Callospermophilus > Callospermophilus lateralis. The sequence continues at coordinate 134,386,193 of NC_135308.1, forward strand.
TTGGAGATTCTTAGAAGTAAGAGAAGATTGTTACTTAATTATTTTCATGTTCAGTATTTCAATTAAATTCAAAAGGGCTGTATCTCCTGAATAGTTCTCTCATTAGAATACAGAATAGAAAATGCTTTTGTGAAGCTGATTTTTGTTTAGACCATGCTACTGTGTAGTTAAGAAAAAGACTAACAACCTTGTGTTTATTTTAAAAGTTTTTAAAAATATATTAAAGATTACTTACTACAATAAATTAAGCAAATGTATTAGAAATATGCATCACATTCTATATGATGAGATCTGTTTTGCAGTTTTAATTGCGAAGAATCTATCTAAATCAAGTTGCTAAGGTGAATGAGCCATGAAATTTCCTATCCATGATTTACCATAATACTTCACTTCATTCATTACAAGTGTATATCTGTAGTGAAAAATTCTTAATATGTAGGTATATATTTATTTACCTCTCTCCTTCTCTATTGCTTCGAATCTCTTGGAAGAAAAACAAATGCTAAGTGAATTCAGTTCCAGTTTGGGAAGAATTAGACAAAACGACAACTTTCCTTCATAATTCCAAAGTCATGGGCTAATTAAGTGTTAACTTTTTATTTGATTAGGAAAACATTCAGGGGCAAATGTTCAAAGTGGAGTGGAGTAAGTCAGCCGAACTTCCATTCATGCTAATGGGAGGCATTTGGCTAAGTTCCCTGGACAGTGCTTTAAAAGTGCCCCTAGAACTTTCAAAAAATGTTGTGGGGCACATTAAAACATGGAGTGTTTTTAGTTTCTCCACTCCTTTTAAAAATAATAAAGAAAAAAAAACCATAAAGGCCTTCATTTAAAAAAAAAAAAACTCAAATAGGGTGTGAGCATTATTTAATAGTGTTTCTGGTTGGAAAGCCCTGAGTATTGTACAGTTTGAGAGTCCTATCAAAAAAAAAAAAAATACTCCAAAAATCATTTGGTACTGGGTACTGTCATTGTAATGTCAACAAAATAGCCCCCCAACCCCCGCCAAAGAAGAGTTTGTCCTACATAGAAAAAAAAAAAAAAAAGAATTCTTTGCTCCAAAATGTAATAACAGATATAGTATTTCTTTTCTTTATTTCTTTTTTTCCTTTCGTTGGTACTGGACATCAAACCAAGGGCCTCACATATGCTAGCCAAGCACTCTACCACTGAGCTACACTTCCAGTCCTTACTATTTCTTTTAATGAGTCAAAGGGTGGGATTTTATGGGCTTCTGTTGGCAAATAGGTAATAAGCCTTTTAACTAATGCAACTTGTAGATGCCAGCACACAGTTTAAAATTGAAACCTATATAAGAATAGAATTGGTATATGGATGGAGGAGAGTGGAACCAGCCTACCTTGACAGCAGTAGATTTAATCAAGTATAACCTTGTTGTTTAGTCAAAGAGTGCCTTCAAACCAGGCGAGGGGGGCACAGGTCTATAATCCCAGCAGCTCAGGAGGCTGAGACAGGAAGATCTCGAATTCAAAGCCAGCCTCAGCAAAAGCAAGGCGCTAAGCAACTCAGTGATACCCTGTCCCTAAATAAAATACACAATAGGGCTGAGGAGGTGGCTCAGTGGTTGAGTGCCCCTGAATTCAATTCCTGATACACACAAAAAAAATGCCTTCAAATTTTACCAGGAGTAGATGGTCTACAGAAAAAAATGATATCTGCTCTACAGAGGCCAGACAATACCTAGTGTATGATCCTCTGTTGTAAATGCCATGCATTGTTAAGCATGGAGGTTGTTGGAAACTCAAGTTAATAGAGTAACACGACAAGAATGGCACAGAGTTTAAAAGCCAGGTCATATGAAGAAAATTAAAAGGACTGGAGATATTATCTGGAGGAGAGATGAAGATTGTGTCTTAATTGCCTGATGACATTTTAAGATTTTCACATGTAAGAGATTGAATACTTATTATTTTAGGAAGCATAAATAGAAGCTATAAGTAGAGGAAGATAGCTTACCTTACAGAGCTCTCTAAAAGATGGATTTTTATTTTTAAGCAGCAGAGTTTCTTATTACAGGAAATGAACAAAATTAAAGGTATATGGAGAATCTTTGCATCTGGGAAGAATCTGGACTATGGTAGTGTTTCTTAATTTCAATTGATTTTTAGAATCGCTTCGTGTTGTTTTTATTACTATTATTTTAATACAGATACCCTGAACTGATAACCCCCTGCTAATGATTCAGAATTTCCAGGGAAATGTGTCTGTGATAGAGGATACATTTTAATAGGAGAAATAGCAATTTTCTAGGTAAAATATAGTTATCAAAGTCTAGGAATGTAAATATGATTTCTGTTAAGCTGATGTAGTATGGTGACTTTAGAGTTAAATCATGAAACAAAATTTAGGTATATTAGTATAAATTGTTGATAAAATTTTGATTCTATCTGCAAAATGGATCTGCCCACATTTAATTTTTTTAGGAATTTTCAGCCATTCAATACATTTTATTAAGGATGTATTATAGTGTATCAGAACACAGGATGGAAGAAACAAATATGATCAATAACCATGGGATTTGCTTTCAGATAGTACAGCCTATGGACCACTACCAAGTTGAGATTATGAATAGGTAAATAAGCAATTGCACCTTATAAACTATTTATGTTATTATAGCATTTCTTCAGATTTCCTGGATTCAGATTTGACCACTTTTGGAGTTATGCAGTTTTGAGTTAGGGTCTTTGACTCTCCATTCTATAGCTGTAGTAATTTCTACAAAATGGGGATAGTAAAATCACCCCTCTTTTAACGTGTTGAAACAATTAAAAGAGCCCCATAGTCTATCTGTGGTGGCACATGGTGATTAATTGATGACCATTAGCTATCGTGTGCATGATTCTGATCTTCACCATCAAATGTTTTAACATCCCGAAGGAGTATTTCAGAGGAAGTGAAATCACAAGACACTGGAGATAATTATCTTTTGTGATATTCATCTAAACTATTGATATGGAAACCTACTAGGTCCTCAAAGTTAAGACATGCCAGAAGTTTAAAAATTAAAGTCAGACTGACGGGCTGGAGTGGGGAGGAAAGAGAAAGACATCATGAAAACAAACTATATCAGGAAAAATGTGTGAGCATATCTCTACCCATATGAATAAATGGAAAGTTATTCAAAATATTTGGGTATCTTCTGAAGCCCAGCTAAAACATTGCTATGATAATTTGCTTTATCCATTTGCTCTGCTCAGAAAACAACTATGTGTTAGAAATTCTTTCATCAGAAGAGTTTAACATGCTTGATCATGTCTTGATAAGAAGTTCTGATCAAAATAAAACTATTTTTCTCTACTTTGTTTCAGTATAATAGACTTTATAGCATATTTCCCCCAATTTACAGGTAGACTAATGTTAATTTTTTAAGAGAGAAAATGGTGCCTTAATTTGCATTTGTGGATTACCTTTCTTGTTTTATCCTTCTTATTCTTACTTTTGTAAACGTATGTTTGTGTATGGGGGGTATAAGTATATTATTTTAACAAATTCTAGCAAGATTATGTATGAACTAAGAAATTCTTTAACAAAATGTAGGCCATTTCTCTCTATCACTATCTTGCTTTTCATTTGTTTTTACAAAAATATGCCAACAAGTTCACTTTCTTTCTGAAAGCTCTTTGTCAGACATGTGATTGTGGTTTTTGCAGTGTAGTACAATGTTTGATTGAATGTCAGAGAAAAATCACCCAGATTAAGTTAGAAAGGTTAGTTTGACAGAGTAATGACAATAACAGCCCTCTTGTTGGTTTGAGATACATAACTCAGCAGTCCCTGGCACCAATAATTATATTTCAGCTAAAGTTAAATACATATAATAGAGTAAGCCAAAAGTAAAACAGCATAGCCTATTATGCTTTAAGAATTAATTAAAAGTACAAATCATTATATATATATGTCTAGATATAGGTAAATCTAGATATAGATACAGAGATAGCTCCTCTTAATATGCTTATATTTCATTTCTATATTTTTATTTTTATTTTATGTTAATATATAAATATGTCATATATAAAAATATTAGCATATAATGAATATATTACATATATATATTATATATACTATTTTTCAAACAATACAGAAATAAACATCTTGCCAATCAGAGAAATACTTGGCTAACAATTGGAATTAGTTGTTCAGGTTTTCTATTATGTTTTAAAACCTGGCTAAGCCACACTTTCTTGAGTGACAGAGTAACTTCTCTATCAGTATGATCCACAAAATTTATGAGCATATATTCTGATATTAATTGAAGGCAAATTGTTATAGAAAATGCAATTCAAGATTAGGTTTGAATTGTAACTAATTAATTGATATAATTGTAATACAAATAGAATTGTAATACAATTCAACACTACACCAGAGATTATATGTAGTTGCCTGAATCTTCATGGAAAAATATGTAGAAGAAAACCTTGTGAATGTGTTGAAATCATTGCTGATTCTATCCTTATTATCTTGACTTTAAACAAATAAGAAAGCTAGATAGGATGGACATGTATATTGCTGTTGCATTTAGTTCAAATGTATTATAATCATGTTGCAGAAAGCATACAATTTGAGTTCACCTTCAAAAACTGTATCTCTCTATACTGCTAGACCATGCAACATTTTCTCTGGTTCCTGCCATTTTTCATGATTTTCTGTGTGTTTTTCTGTAATGTAGGTGATCAGTTTTCTTACTGTTTAAAGTTCTTGTTTGTTTTAGATTGAGATACTTCCTATTCAAAATTCATATTTTATTTAGTGTTTCTTTTACATGTTAGCACTTTTAGAGAAATTATGCTTGTGGGTAATAGTATATTGAATACTTTTATTAGAGATTTAACATGAACTGTGAATCTTTGTTGCAAACTATAAAAGAGTTTTCAATCTTATATTTGAGGTGTATACTACTTCAATTATACTCATATGATCTTTTTCCTAATATTTACATCATTTTTTTTCATTTATGTTTTTCATTCTATTACCTGGTAATGATCCATGTTTTAGAATTTTAAGTTTGTTTTTTCTTGTCACATGTCTGTTTTAAATTTATTATATCAATTATAAATAATTGAAAAAATGTTCAAAATACATACATATTTCTCAATTTCTCAGAGCTATTTATTCAAACCTATAGAATACATGATTAGAGGGCACTTTCCATAATGAATTTGATCAAAACTATTTTTACAGACCTAACAGTAGAACATCAGCAATGGTTTCCAACAAAAACTGCCACAGGAGTCCAACTTCAGAACCTGAAAAAAATATGCAATTCTGTCATTTTGTTTAGAAAGATGAAAACTGTCTTTAAATTTAAAAGTGCATTTTAAACCACGAATCCTGAGTAAATCTTCCATATGCATTTAAAAACCTTGACTACGAAAAGAATGCTTAAGAGATTGATAGTTTTGAGAATATTTTATGTGGTCTAGTGTGTGGGTTATGGTAATCTATTATAGTATATAAACTAGAAGAATCTCTCAAATAATTATTTTTCAGTTATTATTATTATTAGGCCTATAGTAACAGATGACTTAATAGGGGCAAATAATGAATAGTTAACCAAACTTAGTAAATGTAATTTAAGAAAGTGAACAAAGGTGAGAAAGTATGAATGTAATATTTATTTCTTATATTTTCCAGATTCAGAACAATTTGTGGGCAGGAAATGCAAGTGGTGGTTCTGTGGTTACTTCATGCATGTTACCACGTGATACTTCCTCCTGTATGACACCTTACTCTCACTCGCCTCGGACAGACTCCAGTTACACTGGGTTTTCAAATCATCAGAATCAGTTCAGCCACGTGCCCCTCAACAATTTTTTCACTGACTCTCTTCTTACTGGGGCTACCAATGGACATGCATTTGAAACAAAGCCAGAGTTTGAAAGGAGGTCTTCCAGTATCGCCGTTCTTCGAATGAAAGCCAAGGAGCACACTGCCAATATTTCATGGGCCATGTAACATAACAGTAATCTTTTATTTTTCTTTTAATAGTAAGGTAAAATATTCTTATTTCTCGTATTTAAAGGATGTCACAATAAGCTGCTGTGTGTGGAATTGCTAAAGGTCAAGATATACAGTGAGACCAGCTTAAATGAATAGTTGTTATTATTTAACATTAAAATCTAAAAATGAACCTCTGAAAAAACTAAATAGGTTTACCATGCACCAGTCTCCACAAATGCTATTTTAGTAGTAAGGTTTTTTTTTTTTTCTTCCCCCTATTGTACAAGTTGATGAAATATGGTCATGCAGTTTCTTAAAAGAATAAATGTATTAAACAAATTCCTCTGTTTAGATTGATTTATGTTAGTTCTGTATAACAAGAAATCCCTTGTAAAATAATACCTGATAAAGGAGGAAATGCACTGGGGAAAATGTCAAGATACCAAAGCTGTCAGGTAAATATTGAACCAGGGTGTTTTGGGGAGTTAACTGCCATTTCTCCCTCTCTGGCTTCGAGAAGCAAATGGGCATATCCCTTGTTGCTGAGAATTAATCTTCAAGCCTCAAAGACTTTTTTAAACTTCTTTTTTTATAACCTCTTGATGTTTTAGTGAATTTCCAACAACAACAACAACAACAACAAAAAAAAAAACTCTTCTGAAATAACCAGCATTTTCCTGAAATATTTGGTCATAGTTTTCTGAAACCATATGACTAAAGGTGATAACTGAAATATTCTGGTATGATTTAAAATAGAGTCATGAGGAAAGTTTTTATAAATGCCACTTTTTAATGAAAAAGCCAGCATGAACTCAGTCACGTTGTAATCACAAACAAGGGGGGAAAATCTACCAAATGCACCATTGTTTTTATACTAAAATTGTGTTGATTGCACAGCACATACAAACATCTAGTAAATACATTAGAATTACATTTTATGTTAAATTTATTTCAGTTATATTTATTTTGTAGATATGTGCATGCTTATATTGTGTGTGTGTATGTGTGTGTGTGTGTGTGTGTGTGTGTGTTGTTTCTTGAGGCACTATGCCTTAAATATTTTTTGCTACTCTATGTTTTTGCACAGAGAATTAAAATATAAGAAGACTAAAATTTCTGGTGAAAAAGAAAAGAAGAAAAATACATTGCATCTGGAAAATTGCTAACCCCTTTGATTTACTTCTCCTCCCTTTCCCCTGTCACATTCCAGGCTTTTTCAGATGAGTGAAATGTCAGCCTCCTTGAAAGACTCTTAAGTTCATAAAGGCAAAATAAATTAATTGAAACGAAGATGACTTTCATGGCTAGGATCAGAGTATGATCTGCTCTTTGTAGTCTCTTAGAATCTTTCTGTGGTTCCTACAGACTTTAGGCATCAGCTTGAAAACCATAACAGCTAAAGTACAAGAATAAATGAACTTCTAAAATTAAATTTCAGGAAAAGTACTTAACTTCAGTAAGTGTCTCTTAGTGGGAAAATATATGCAGCAAGTAGACATTTTTGTGACGAAATTTTAAATCAAGCAAATGATAGAAAGGAGTGATGTCCTGAACAAACATTCCCAAACTCAATAATAACTCTGTTTTTTATTGCCTTTGTGTTCTCTCTTTTAAAGTTTGTCCCCAAGAAAAACTCATTCAACTTAGTCCTCATATTATGAGCCTTGGTTAAAGGATTGTTTAGGCAGCTGTTAAATATCCTTCATATTTTAGAAGAGAATTACTTCTTTTAACATATTTACATATGTGATTAATAGGAATTTATGACCTACAACTTAGACTTGAAGTGTAACATTTCGTTTTTAAGGATTTAACAAATTAATAGTTTTTATTTTTTTCTGCTTTCAGAACTTAGTGCTTTCTGGCCAATATCTTGGCTAATATTTTTCAAATGAGGGGAAAAGCTCATGAAGTTTGAATGTCACTTTATTTCTTAGTTTTCCTGCTCTTATTTTATTCTCCTCATCATATTTAATAGTGGGAGCATCTGGAACTCGGCTTTTTTCCTCAATTCAAACTTTCTTCCTGCAATGCTCTGTATAAGTGTAATATAATTAGCACATTTTTAAACACCTGCAGAGTGTGAAGTACTATTGAGATAATAAAATAAACAGTGGGGCCAAGGTTCCTGTTCTTCTTAAGCTCTCAATCTTCCTGGACAAATGCATGAAGTTCATACCATCAGACAAGCCTCACTCTATATGATGGTATTAAGAAATGCAGTAATTATTTTATGATGACGTTACAACTTACTTTTTTATTGACTGAAATTTTTATTTTGTATTTAAGTTGCCAAAATAGAATAAAACTGAAACTTTGATGTAATACGATAAAATGAAGTTTAAACAAGAGTACATAAAACTACATAAAACACACATCCTCAATTTTCTCTTGCTCTTTTTGAACTTAGGTTAAGCAAAGTTTCACATACTAGAATTCATATTTCTCATAAAAATGTTGAGCTCTTAAAAGGAAAATAAAAGTAAGGAGTACTTTATTTGGAATTATAATTGACAGTTTTGATTTCCCATAGTTTGGGTACATTAAGTGGTTTGACACTTGTTCCCATGACCAGCTCATCCCCTATTGGCGCCTTCAGCATACATTTCATACTTTAATGGTTTAAGAGATGATCCTTGTCATCTTTTCCCTGAGCAATGTGGTTAGATTTCCAGCCTCATAATAAGAGATAAGTTTATAGGAGAATTAGGAAAGGTTTATAGTATCTTGAACATAAAATTAAACTTCAGAAAATGCTTTCTGGATTTTTGAAGAAACTCATTTATTTTGTGTGAATATTAAATAGTGTGTATTTTCTTCTTATAAAGCATCTTATGAAAGTAGAAAAACAAAGCCACTGAAATCTTTGTCCTCGGTCCTGAAAACATATCTCATAAAAAAAGTTACTTATATAACCATGAGGATATTCATGAAATTGGGTGTGTAAATTATGGGACAGGATTTCTTTCATTGTTCCATCCAACTTGATATTTTACCTTCAAGGAAGGGAGAAGGGGCAGAGTTTTGCATTAAATACAGTTCTTAAAAGATGGTGTGTGGTTCCCTTTTTGTATCTTTACTTTCTTATCTCAAATACTGGGGAATTTTTTTAATAGTTTTTAGTTGTAGATGGACACAATAGCTTTCTTTAATTTATTTTTTTATGTGGTGCCAAGGATCAAACCCAGTGCCTCAAGCATGCTAGGCAAGCACTCTACCACTGAGCCACAACCCCTGGCCCTGGGGGCGTTTTTGGATTTCCATAGTACAACTCTTTCATGAACCCCTGTATTTAATGTTTTATTTTATATAAAATGCTGCAGTTTTAGTTTATCAGAAATTAAATAATGGCTTGGATGAAAGAAGAAATGAAACGATCAATTGTAGCATTTACAAAAGCTGTTTAGAATTTTAATTTTCTAAATTTACTAGTGACCCTGACTATTGTCTTTCAGCATTTAATATAAATAATATTTTATACAATGAGTCATTATGTTAGATTTGTATTTTATTTAAAATGATTAACCCTTGTATTGTCAAATATTTTACAAAAAAGATGGTAATGGTCTTATTTTTAAAACACCAGTTGGGCTGACTTCTTTTTCCTCTGATTAGAATATAAAAATATCTTTATTATTTAAAGCATCTTTGCTATATCTAACCCATCTTTACATTAAGATATTAAACATTAAAATTTTAGCACATATTTTTCCTTATAGCTATTCATGTATTGTTGTGAATGAACTATGACTTTTTGCAAGAGAATTTAATAAACTATAATGTTAGATAGTATTTTTGTTCTTAGCCTTTAAGTCTTATTATATACATTTCCAAGAGCCTGGTAATGATGTCACTGAGGATCCAAATGAAAATGAAGTCAGAAGTAACAGTCTAGCAAGAGAGCCCAATATGACACAATACACCAAAAACTGATTAAATGTGATATTTTACAGGGTACCACAAATAATAAAATGGTTTTTTTGTTTTTAATAACTTTTCTTTTTAAATAAACATGTTGCATCATTTATTCTGAAACCGTTATTACAAAAATAGTGAGCAAAGCTTCAAGGAGAGCTTGTTACTATTTAATCCTACTTAATACTACTTAAAATACTGGAGAGCTGAAAGAACCTTTTCTTAACCTTAGAATTGTACATTGCTATGCAATTTCCAAGTCCAAGGGGGCAAATAAATGACTTTAGTATTCTATCATGGTACTATTTTACAGCATGTCTTTGGCATTAGAATAAGTGGTATTGGTATTATTTATTGGGGTTTTAAAATGCATTTTCACCAAGTGTATGCCTGTAATATTTCATCTTACCTATTTACCTTGACAGTCACTTTGAAGATTTAAAAGAATAATCCAGACAATTGCCAGCACTGTTAACACATAACAGCTTTTCAGCAGAAGGCAAAAAGGAGTCCCCTGTAGGCTTCTTACAGTCTAAATTGGTGGACATAAAGAAATTCAAATGCTCAAAATCTCCCCATATTACTAGAGCAGAATTTGTAAATTAGAAGTGGCCAGGAGAGGTGTATTTGCATTTTACTCTATTTATTTAGTAACATTATCTAAGGAGAAATTCTCAAGTTTTCCCAGACTACTAGAGATCCAAGGCATGAAGAATTCCCATTCTGGGGTCAGGTCTGAAGATTAATTTTCTCAGTGCAATCGTCATATATTATGAAAGGAGTAAAACATGATAGATAGTAATTTGTCAGATTATCTTTCCCTGGTCTAGGGTAGAGATTAAAGAGAAGGGGACTTTTCAAAGCAGACAGCTCCAGTGCATTCATTTGAAGGAATGCAGGAGGCATGTTAATGAGGATCCCTAAGGAATCAGGATACAGTAAGTAGAGTCCAGGCATTCAGGAAGAGGAGAAATGGTTGTGCAGTATCAGAGTAGGAGTGTGGCCTTAGGAATCTTAGTTTTACAGCTTTTTAGTTAACCCGTAGATGGGTTATTCAATTCCTCTGAGAATTATTTTTTTCCCTACTGGTAATTGAAAAAGTTGCATGAAGTTTTCAATTAACGAATTCTTAAATTTATTTTCTCATACGATTTTCACAATTCTATGGCACTGGATATAATTATTTGTATTTCACAGATGAGGAAACTTACGGTTAGACAATATAAGGAACTTCTGAGTCCTCTCTTGCTGTGTTATCATATCAGCTTTTCTTAAAATTAGGAAGGAAAAATAAATATACATTTGGAAAATATTGTAGTCTGTGAAGTAATTAAGTGAAATACTCTATGTGTATGTGTGCTTCTACAGATTGAACCCAGAGGTGGTCTACCTCTGAGATAAATCCCCTGTCCCCTGCCCTTTTTAAAATTCTGTTTTGTGACACAGTCTCCCTAAGTGTTGAATTTGTAAATTAGGGATAGGTTAGTGGCTAAGGCTGTCCTAGAACTTTTGATCCTCCTATCAGCCTACTGAGTGGCTGGAATTACTGGTCTGCACCACTGGATCAGACTTGAAATACTTTTTAAATGAGCTCTTAGTTTTCCTCTGATCAAGTTGATGATAGATTTTTTCCCCCTTCTCATTTTAAGAAATATTTAAATTCAGTTTTATTTAATTTTTCAAACAATTATTGGGATCCACCCACCAGTTGTGCTAAGGCAGTATAAAAATTAAGATGTCAATTGGTGAGAAGAAAAGGTAAAAATAGTCATTACAATACAAAATAATTTGGAAATGGTCTTAAGCACAATGCTATTAGAAAACAGGTAAAAGTTCAACTAATTCAATGCTTTCAACCCTTTATAGCTCAAAGAAAGCTACAGAGAAGAGTTGACATTTGAGCTAGGCCTTAAAAGATGACTAAGAACTTTTAAGAACAGCATTTTATCTCCTCCTTTTCTTTCAAAGGGAACCTAAATAAATTTTGAAATGCTATTTCCATGGCAGTTAAAATATTTGTGATCCTTATTTGTTTATATCATACCAAAACTTTTCTTTGATTTAAAATATTTGTTTTCCTTATTTTATTATTACTATGTTTATTAACGGGACCAACATTCTCAGTTTCAACAGAAATATAATTTGTTTTAGTTGATAATGTTTTTCTGATATCAACTAATTCAATGAGTATGTGCTGTGCTCTTAACATTACAATGTGCTATGCTATTGACAGAAATTATGAATAAATTCAAGCATTGTCCTTTATTTTTAAGTAATATCCAGTGAAGTTGGAAGGATTACATTTGCTGAAATTTGACTGGCATAAAAAGATAGCATATATTTTTTAAATAAAATCTAAATATTAATATTAAAATAAAAAGTAGTAAAAGTGTAAGTGCAGCTGCAAAATGCACATCTGCAGAAGGCTGATGGAAAAGTTCAATAAGACGGTTTCACCCTGGTATACCCCTTGATCTCTGACCAAGAAAAAGAGAGAGAGAAGAGTCTGAGGTCATAATAGAAAAAAAATACTCCCTACTCTAAGAAAGGAGAAAAAGAAGCAGCTGGGAATTAGTTGCTTTGTGTCTTTAATTTAACTCTTTATCTACCTCAGTTTGGTCAACGTTTGTCTCACTTTATATAAAACTGTTGCCTAAAATTTATAAACAGAAGTTTAATGGAGGAATTACTCTCTCTTATCTAGATCCCTCTATTCCCAGCTGTGAAACTGATTGATGGTTTTAAAACTCTAAGGAGCTTCCTCTTGTAGATACTTTGTGGTTCAAAGAGAGAGAGAGAGAGAGAGAGAGAGAGAGAGAGAGAGAGAGAGAGAGGAAGAGAGAAAGAGGGAGGGAGAGAGGGAGGGAGGAGGAAGGAGGAAGAAGAAAAAGTGAAAAAATTGGGGAAATATCTTACACAAATTCTTAAAGACCTTAGAAGGGAGTTAAATATTAATAAGAGGGAAGACCTTGAAATTAGTTCATGTTATCCAGAGCTAAAATAAATTACAAGAGAGAAATTGCTAGGCTTCAGTACATGCATGATTCAAATTAGCATTTGTGTAACATTTACCTAGATTCAAAATTCTTCATGTCGGGTTTGCATTGGCTTTGGTTGAGATCACTTTTTGGCAGGACAGAGTCAAGATTCTGATCCCAGATGTATCACTGATGATCAGTGCCATCTTTAATTCTCAGTTCTCAGAGTTCAATTCAATTCAACAAATATTTATTGAGTACTTATGACTGCCAACTTTTATAAGTCAAAGAAAAATAATGAGATGTTAGTAAAATGTGACATGTCTTGGGTAAGACTGCCAAATATACAAAAAGCCATTATCATCATTGCTACTTTAAACCACAAGTTCAATTTAATTGCATTAATAACACCAATAGTGTACATTGCTTCAAGGTACAATAATTTCTACACTGGATTCTTCTGATTTTTATCGGCAGAAATCACTAGATACAAATTGCAGTTCCCAAGACTTGACTTATAGGTAAAGCCATCCATATAGATTGCCATCCCCCAGTCTAGCATCAGTTATGCACATCCCTAATAGCTCAGCTGAGGACTAGCATTAGCCATTATGTAAACTAATTGGGTTAATTTTGCTCTGGAATTTAAGCAAATAATGTAACTGAGATAAACAGAGGGTCACTTATGCGTCTACTGGTACACATTTATCTACACTTCTTATTTATACTACTAAATGCTTAAAACAACACTAGACTATAAATTTGCCTTTTCTTTCTGATTCTCTTGGCAGGGTTTCTTACATGCTTAACTTTTAAAGAGTTGAGATCAGTCTACTCTCAAATAAATAAGAAAGCAGGGGAAGGAAAAAACTGCAGCTACAAAGTAGTTCTAACCCATTAAACACAGATGGCTCACAGGGGGTTTAATCATCAGGAGCAGACACACATCACACTGAAATATAGAGCTGTTTTCTATCACTTGTTACCATTTGAATGTCTGTCTCAGAAAGTGAATTCCATATATCTTCCTGGCCATCAGTTGCCCTTTGAATACTCCTCTCTCTGATGTAGCTAGATTTCTCTTCAGAACTTACTGAGATGAATGAGCTCTTGCCACACGTAGAAGTGAAAGAAAACATTTCTTTCTCTGCCAGAACAGATGAGATTCGTCATTAGGAAAATGGATTTGACCTTGTAAAGTGGACCAAAGCAATTAACAAACAAACCCCTTTGGGGCAGATTGCCTTTATCCCAGTCTTCTGACAGAAGCTCCCACAACTTTCTTAATGTGCTCATGGCAAAGTTGTTGGATCTGATCACCTGAAAATAATCCAAAATGTGCACGAAAAAGATCATCTCTAATTTAAGCTGTTCTGTGGAAGACAATTTGAAGGAAATTTTAAAACATTTTATGGGTTTATCCTAAATTATCATGGGTCAGATTATTCAGGAAATTATTAAAAGAGATATATAAAACCAGTTTGATGAAGCTAGAGATAGGCATTAAAGCCTGTTATAAAACAATTAAAGTCCAATTTGGAGCATCAAAGATTAATTGTACTCTACATCTTGTGCTCATTGTTTGAGCTTTAATATACTTATCTCATAGTCAATGATCTGTCTTCAGTAGTGTCTTCTTCCACTCCTTATCTCTCCTTTGTTTGTTTCTTTCTAATCTATTCTTTTTCTTGGAGCCTGTAGCTAGCTATACCCATTCTTCAAGTCTGCAGTCTTTTGTGACATTCAAGGGAAGAGTCACCTTTGATGACTGAGGTGGCACAGTAACAGGAGGCTCTCTTACTTTCCCTGGGTGCACATGTTTACTAATGCAACTGAAGTCAATGACACAATCTTGAGTGAACCCAGGTGATAAACCACATGGAGACTGCACATCTACCATGGCTGTACCATACTTTGGATTTGCTCTTTCATTTGTCTTTCTGACTCAGTTTGTAAACCATTAAACAATTTGAACACTTTGATATAGATTAGAAGTAATTATTTTTATCCCCCAAATTGTCTAGTTAGTTCAAGGCATTTATAGAACGGACTTCTTTTAAAACTTTTGTACATTTATTTAATTTGAAAAATTTTCATTGTCTGTCTTGAAAACAAAACAAGCATGGGGAACGAAATCATATTAGAAAAAAGGCTGAAATCTTGATGTATTATTAAAAATTCAGAAGCTTTAAAAATTTATTAATGAGGGAAATAATACATCCGTTTTTTTTTTGTTTTTAAAATTTTAACCAGTAGATGGCACTGCACAGGTATAAGAAATATATTTATTTCTAACATGATTTGGGGAAGAGAATCATAAATTATATTGTCAGGTGTTAAATTTCCTCCACTTGGGTTCTTACAATTAAGGTATAATATCTAGGAGTTATAATCATTCTATGTGAGGAAGGACTAATTTATTAATACTAATTTTGTTTATCAAACACTTAAACAGTATTTATCTATGATGAATGAGTAAGTTCTCTCATTTGTCCTTACAGGAAAGAAAATTGAAGCACAGAGAGGTTCAGAATCCCTAAAGCTACAGAGTAGTAAGAGGGAGGGCTAGGATTGGGCACAGGCATATGACCTAGTCAGTACTCTTTCTGCCTTGCTACCTCCTTAACTCACTAATGTGAATCTTCATTTATCTACTCAACATATTTTTTTAAGGAGCAGACTTGAAAATCGAAGGTATTAGAACTGTCAACAGTATGACTAGAGCCAGAGAAATTCTAGGAGTATAGGGATAATGTTTAGGAATAATGTTTAGGAAATAGGGATAATATATAGGGATAATGTTTAGGAAAACAAGTGTCCTCAAGAGGAAGGGGATGTCTGGAAAGAGGAAAATAGGGCAAAGCCAACAATAACAAGCAACATTAAAAAAGGAAGAAAATGATGTTAAAAAATCCACCAGTTCAAAACTTAGGACTTAATTTGTTAGATATATTTAACACAGATGCACTCTTAACATTGTTGAATTATATTGTATATTCTGGATGACTTAGAAAATACTTGTTAAAACTTTACTAAAGCATCTTATTGCATGCCTGTTGTTTTGCAAACTCACCTCCAGTAGATCTTGTCTCTCCCATACTTTAGATGTCTGTACCCCTCTGACACTCTAAAGCTTCAGTTTATGTAGAATTATGCTAAATTGGAAGTTCCCATTCTGGCAGAACATTACCCTATCCCCAAATTTTTACTTAGTGTTTTCGATGTGCCTGTTATATAATCCCATCAAATCTTCCAGTGCCTTGACCTCTGCATGTTTTCTCTGACACTCCTTTCTATCTTTACTTCCTTTCCCATCAGCTTAGACAGCACAGCTCATTCTTTATTCTTTGGTCAATATCTTCAAACTGCTGCTGTTTTCTTTTTATCACACTTTCTTCCACCTGGGCTAATGAACACAATAAGAAAGTAAGTAAATAAAATCAGCAAAGTGTATAGATTAGTCCTGCCAAAAGAATGCGGAATAACTCCATAGACAATGTGGGTCATCAGCCATAAAAGGACACTCTATGCCAGAACTCATTTAGTCATTTCTCCTTCCTATTTTTCACTATAAAAGTTCAAATTTTGTTCATTCTTCAAATGTCTTACCTCAGTGCTCCCCCCCCTCCCTGCATCTTCACATACAAAATAAATAAAGACTTCTTAATGTAACTCTGGCAATTTCTTGCCATTATATCGACAAATAATCCTATAGTCAATACACTATATCTACCTACAAGTGTCTTTTACTTTAGGGGAAGAGGTGTATTCTCTCTTTCAATTTTAATGTGTGTCTTGTACTACACCTCTTCTCAACTATTCAGAGTTTTCAACTTCATGTTTAAATTTATCCTTTCCATCACTTTCTCATTTGTTAAAAATAACAGTGTTAAAATTCCAGAGGAAATCCTATCGTTCACTCCTTCCAGATTTGCCCCCAAACTTCCTAAAACATTGGGTCTACATTCCCTGTCTCTTCCAGTAGCCTCTCCCACTTACTATTCAAACGCGTACAATTGGGCTTTGAGTCCTGCCAATCCACAGACATTGCTTCCACCTCCCCCAGCAACCCACCCCACCCCGCCAACCCCAGATCATTAATCTAAATCCACTGGTCACTTTTCAGTTCTTTAGATCAGTTCTGTGTTAGGTTGAACTGTATCCTCTCAAAAGATAAGTTCAGCTCTTGACTTCCAATACCTGTGAATGTAATTTTATTCTATTCGGAAATAGGTTCTTTGTACATACAATCAAATTAAGATAAGGTTATATTAGATTAGGATGGATCCAAATCCAATTATTGATGTCTTCATAAGAAGAAAGAATCTGGACACAGGGAAAGACTGTCATGTGATGAGGGTGGCAGATACTGCAATAATGAGTCTGTAAGCCAGGGGACATTGAGGATTGCTAACAAGCGCCAAAGCTAGGAGAGAGCTGTGGCAGCTCCCCACTCCATGCCTTGGGAGCTGCAGTTCCTGAGCCAACACCCCGGTTTAAGACTTCTAGCTCCCAGACCTGTGAGTCGATAGGTTTCTGTTGTTCTTATCCATCTAATAGGTGGTACTTTCTTATAGAATTTATGAAAACTAACATTGTACAGATTCTAGAATCATTTGGCTCTTCTATTACTGACTTCTCCCTCCTGCTCAAGAGAAGTTTCCATATTAGCTCCCACAGTACCACACTCTCCTGGTCTTCCTCTTCCTTCACCCTTTTCTTCACAGCTTACTCATTCTCTATGCCTAAAGAATTGGCCATTCTCAGGATTTCTACTCTTTGAGCTCTTTTGAAATTTTTATTCCCTGTTCTGTTTGCAGGTGCTTTTATTGCAATACCTGTGCCCCACATTGCACCCTGGATCTCCATTTTGAAGAGCAGCTGTATATATCTGATCCCCTGCTAGTACACTTACAAGTACAGCAAACATGGAGAAGCTCAAAATGGAACAGAAAATCCCAAACTATTCCTGCTATATATATGAAATACTTCATTTTTAGAGCAGTTTTATATTTAATGAATAATTGAAAAAGTTCTTGTGTGCTCCCTCCTGTCAATATCTTGAGTTAGTACAATTTTACAATTGATGGCACGATTTTACAGTTGATGAGCCAATATATATTCATTATTATTATTAACTAAGGTTGATAGTTTACTTTAGTGTTCACTCTCTTTGTTGTATATTTTATGGGTTTTGATAAATGACTTCTATCCACCATTATAAGTAGCACACAGAATAGTTCATTGGTTTAAAAATCCCCTGTGCTCCACCTGTTCTTCCCCTCTTATACCCAAACTTCTGGCAAACACTCACCTTTTACTGTCTCCCTAGTAAGAAAATATAATGCATTTTCCAGAATGTCAGTTGTAATCATAAGGTATGTGGCCTTTCCAGATTGGCTGACCTCCTTAACTTAGTATTATCTGAACTTCCTCCAGGTCTTTCCAGGATTTAATAGTACACTTTTTTTTTTTGTCACTGAATAATATTCACTTGTATGAATGGTTGTTCCACAGTTTTATTCATTTGTATTGAAGGACATCTTATTTGCTCTGAGTTTTGGCAACTATAAATAAAATTACTAAAAGCATTCATGTGCAGGTTCTTCTGTGAACATAAGTATTCAACTCACATGAATAAATATCATGGAGCATGATCTCTGTGTCATATGGTAAAATTATAATTAGTTTTATAGGAAACTGTCAAACTGTCTTGAAAATAGCTATATTGTTTTGCATTCCCATAAGCAATGAATGAGAGTTCTTGTTGCTGTACATTTTCTCTACTGGTTGCTGTTGTCGGTGTTCTGGACTTGAACATTTCTGAAAGATGTGCAATGCTGTTTCAGTATTGTTTTATAATTCACAACATAATAGTCTACAATGCTGAGCATCTTTTCAAAATACTTATTGACACCTGTATGTTTTCTAGATGAGGTATTTATATTTTCTGTATCTTAAAAATTGTACTATATTCTTATTTTTGAGTTTTTAAGAGCTGTTTTGTGATTAACCTTTGTTAGACATGCATTTAGCAGGTTTCCCTGTTCTATAGCTTGTTTTTTTTTTTTTTCATTTGCTTGATAGAGTCTTTCACTTAGGCAAAATTTTAAATTTTAAGAAAATCCAGTACATTCATTTTTTGCTTTCATGGATTGTGTTTTTGGTGCTGTATTTAAAAATATATTGCCAGGCTAGGGTTGTGGCTCAGAGATAGAGCACTTGCCTAGCATGTGTAAGGCACTGGGTTCGATCCTCAGCACCACATAAAGTAAAATAAAGACATTGTGTCTGCCTATAACTAAATTTATTTTTAAAATTAAAAAAAAAATATATATATATATATATATATATATATATATATATATATATTGCCAAACATAAGGCCACTTAGACTTTCTTCTGTGTGACTTTCTAAAAATCTTATAGGTTTGTGATTTATAATTAGATTTTTGATGCATATGAGTTTATTTTTGTTAAAAGTACAAATTAATTTTCTTTTTTTATGTGGGTGTACAGTTGTTCAGAGGTGTTTACTGAAAACATTATCCTTCATCCCTTGAATCACCTTTGCTCCTTTGTCAAAGATCAGCTGTTTGTATAGGTCTATTTCTGGATGACTCTCACTTTATATATCTATGTTATTTTAAATTCCCTAATAGAAATCTGAATGGAATCCTTTACTCCTCTCAATTCTCCCTCATAGCCAATGACCACCAACTCTTGTGTACTAAGCATTTGTAAAAAATTATTTATTTTCTTCCTACAACAATCCTGAATATTACCAGGCCCACATTAATAGTGAGAGTCTGAGCTTGGAGAGGGATTTTATTTACATAAATAGACTGAAACAAATTTATTCTTAACTTCTAAGGTATATTACCATGAAGAGCTCATAAGAAGCAGAGCAATTGATCTTCAGGACCTAAACTTTCAAGCATTACAGCAATTGCTAAACATATTTTGAAGTCATAAATATCTCTTCATCCTCATTGCCACCATTTTAATTTGAGTTGTCATCATCCTTCAATATGTTTACTAACAATATTCAATATGTTTCTTGTATCTAGTCTGACCTCAGTTGCTTCTAATACCCAAATCTGAAATCACTTAACATAAAATCATCTCATGTCTTCCCATCATCTCTAAAGAAAGCAGACTCCAAAATTTGTTTGCAAGTCCTCTCTTTGTGCAAATCTCTAATCCTTCCTACCAACCTGCTCACACTTCTCTGTAGGTAATGTGTCCATGCTTAAATCTGCATCTTTTTACATGCAGGTCCACTTGCTTCTACTACTCTCTTCTGTCTCTTCATCTAGTTCTTTCTTTTCCTTCAGATTGCAATCTAAATATTATGTTCTAATATGCTTGCCATATTTAGCAAACAAAGTACAGGGAAATGGTGAACTGAAAGCACTCCGTGATTGCCAGTTCTGCCAGGGTATTGAATCAAAACAAGTGAAGATCAGGGACTCCTTGCTCTTTGAGATGTGCAACTATGGAAATGTGCTGAAGATTTTTTTTTTCCAGTCCTGGGAACTGAACTCAGAGCCCCACACATGCTAGGCATGTTCTCTGCCATAAGCAAAATCTCCAGGCCACGAACAATAGTTTTGAAAAGATATAGGAAGAAAGAAAGAAAGAAACAAACAACAACAACAAAAACCAAACCAAAACAAACAAACAAAAAGACGCAGACATCTGGAGAACATAAGGAGCCAGATCTCAACACTATACAGTCTAAACAGACAGTACACATGGAATCTGCACAGCATACTGGCATTGGGAAGGCACTTTCGGCTTCCCAAAATACAATCCTTACTGCAATATCATGGAGCCTTTTGGAGAAGTTTGCAGTAGAGGAACCAAGAGTCATCTTAGAAAGGTTGTGGTGCAACTATCCAACTTCCCATTGAAAACTATGTGGGTCCAAAGAGCCCAAACCTGTGAAGTCCTGCTGTCAGCATCTGCTGCTACTGCCAACACCTGGTGTCACCCCCCACTTCCACCCACCAACAGTAGCCAGAAGGAATTTAGCTGCCAGTTGGTTATACTCTGAGGCCATTTCCTCTCAGCCACAAGAGAACACATTAGCTCAAGGGCATGCCACCAACAATCAGAGCAACTTAGGTTCCCACCAGAAGTGGGTGGGGTGAGGTTTCTGTGGATAAGTACCAGACCCTGAGGAATCCTAATCTTTTCAATGTTAATTTTTTATTTCACTAGTATTATCTTCTGTGTTGATTGGTTTGATTTCCCCCAATACATGACATTGCATACTTTAATCCCACTTTATGTATTTTTAATGTGTAGTTGGAGTTATTCTCAATGTTTTTTCCCATCATTTTAATACTTTATCCTTCTTTTTCTCTCTCATTCTCATCTTGCTTTTTCATTCCTCTGTGTCTCTTCCTTCTACCTCCTTTTATTTGTTTTCTGTTTCTTCTTGCCCAATTCATTTCATGTCCTCTGTAGTTTAGTATTAATTTTACTTTATTTAATAACAAATACTCCAGTGTATTCTAGATTATCAATCCCCTTTAGTAAAATTGAATAAAACTTTTTCAATAAGTTTTATGACTGGTTGATGTATGACTTGCTCTCAAGTGGTTCAATTACTGATGATTATTACCTCCTCTCAGACCAGTGCTGGGCATTGATCATAGGACTTAGAACGTATTAAATATGTGCTTTGATACTGAGATAGACCCCTAGCCTGAGGCACATAGCAAAGAGAAAGCAACTCACTAAAACATCCCCACTTAACAGTTGAAGAGAGATCCATCCTAGCAAATCAACAAATGTCAACATAGAAACACAGGAAACATGACAAAACATGATAATAAAACACTTTCAAAAATTCATAACTCTCCAATAAAAAAACCTAGAGCCATTAGAGTGGAGGAAACGCCATATAAAAAATTGTAAAGTTGATGGTTAGAATGATCAATGAATTAAAGAATTTAAGAATGAACTAAAGGAGAAAATGCATAACACAAAAAAGCATTTCTATAAAGAGATATAGAGTCTGAAAAAGAACCAAACAGAAATCTTGCAAATGAAAAATTCAGTAAGTTAAATAAAAATTCAATTGAGTCTCATTAGTAGACTTAGCCAAACTAAAGAAAATAAAGACAGAGAAGACCAAAATTAATAAATTTTGGTCATGAAAATTGGAATAATTTAATAGATACCACTGAAATCCAGAGGATAAATAGGGAGTATCTTGAAAATTTTATTTCAATATATTGGCAAGTCTGGAAGAAGTGAATGCATTTCTAAATGTACACAACCTACGAAAACAGAAAACCCATAATAACAAGCAATGAGATTGAAGCAGTTGTAAAAAAAACAAAACAAAACAAAACAAAAAACAACAACGACAACAACAAAAAACCTCCCAACATAAAGCCTAGCATTAACTGACTCACAATTGAATTACACTGGGATCTTCGAAGAAGAAAAAACACCAATGCTCCTCAAATTATTCAATGTAATAGAAAGGGATGGAATACTTCCAGACTCATTATATGAAGCTAGTTCACTTTGATACTAAAACTATTAAAAACACATCAAAGAAAGAAAATTATAGACCAATATCCTTGATGAACATTTATGCACAATTCCTTAATAAAAATACTTACAAACCAAATTCAACAGCACATAAAAAAATTGTACACCGTGATCAAGTTGGTTTCATTTTAGGGATGCAAGGATTATTCAACATATTCAAGTCAATAAGTGTATTTCACATAAATAGAACTAAGGTGAAAATTATATGATTATTTCAATAGATGCAAAAAAATCCTTGAACAATTCAGCATGACTTCATGGTAAAAACCCTGAAATACTAGGGGCAAAAGAAACTTTCCTGGACATAATAAAAGTTATGTATGATAAACCAAAGATGACACCAGAATGGGGAAAACCTGGGAGCATTTCCTCTAAAATTAGGAACACAACGCAGATATCCACTATTACTGTTCCTTTTCAATAGAGTACTTGAAACTTTAGCCAAAGCAATTAGGCAAGAGAAAGAAATAAAAGGGATACAAATAAGAACAGAAGTCAAATTATTCTTATCTGCTTGTTATATGAACCTTTATGTAGAAGACCCTAAAGCTTCCACTAGTATCACCCTGATACTAAAACTATTAAAGAGCCAATAAAGAAATTTATCAAAATAGCTGATAAAGAAATTTATCAAAATCAATATACAAGTCAATTGTTTCTGTATATACCAACAATAAATATATCAAGGAAGAAAACATGAACATCATTAAATTCACAGTAGCTTTTTTTGTCTTCATACATGTCTCTGTTTTTCTTGCATTACAATTCTTATTACACATATATACCACAATTTTCATATCTCTGTATATTAAGTATGTTGACATCCAATTTGTGTCTTCATACATGTACTTTGGATAATAATGACCATCACATTCCACCATCCTTGCTAATCCCCTGCCCCCTCCTTTTCCCTCTCACCCCTCTTTCTTATTTAGAATTCATCTATTCCTCCCATGCTCCCCCTCTGTACCCCACTATGAGTCAGCCTCCTTATATCATAGAAAACATTTGGCATTTGTTTTTTGGGGATTGGCTAACTTCACTTAGAATTATCTTCTCCAACACCATCCATTTACCTTCAAATGTCTTGATTTTATTCTCTTTTATTGCTGAGTAAAATTCCATTGTGTGTGTGTGTGTATATATATATATATATATATATATATATATATATATATATATATATATATATCACATTTTTTAAATCCGTTCATCCACTGAAGAGTATCTAGGTTAGCTCCACAGTTTAGCTATTGTGAATTGTGCTGCTATAAACATTGATTTGGCTATGTCCCTGTAGTATGCTGTTTTTAAGTCTTTTGGGTATAGTCCGAGGAGAGGGATAGCTGAGTGGTTCCATTCCCAGATTTCCAAGGAATCTCCATATTGCTTTCCATATTGGCTGCACCAATTTGCAGTCCCACCAGCAATGTATCAGTGTACCTTTCTCCCCACATCTTTGCCAACACTTATTGTTGTTTGTCTTCATAATAGCTGCTATTCTGACTGGAGTGTGATGGTACCTTAGAGTAGTTTTGTTTTGCATTTTTTTTCATATATTTGTTGATTGATTGTACATCCTCTTCTGAGAAATGTCTGTTCAGATCCTTGGTCCATTTCTTAATTGGGTTATTTATTTTATTTTGGTGCTTAGCTTTTTGAGTTCTTTATATACCCTAGAGATTAGTGCTCTATCTGATGTGTGAGGGGTAAAAATTTGCTCCCAGGATGTAGGGTCTCTGTTTACCTCACAGATTATTTCTTTTGCCAAGAAGAAACTTTTTAGTTCGATTCCATCCCATTTGTTGATTCTTGGTTTTAATTCTTGCACTATAGGATTCTTATTATGGAAATTGAGGCCTAATCCCACATGGTGAAGATTAGGGCCTACAATTTCATTTGTTATATGGAGAGTCTCTGGTTTAATTTCTAGATCCTTGATCTATTTTGAGTTGAGTTTTGTGCACGGTGAGATATAGGGGTTTAATTTCATGTGTAGCATATAAATTTCCAGTTTTCTCAGCACCATTTGTTGAAGAGGCTCTTTTCTCCGATGCATGTCTTTGCACCTTTGTCTAATATAAGGTAATTGTAATTTCATGGGTTAGTCTCTGTGTTCTCTGTTCTGTACCATTGGTTTACCAGTCTGTTTTGGTGCCAATACCATGCTGTTTTTGTTACTATTGCTCTGTAGTACAGTTTAAGGTCTTGTATAGCGATGCCACCTGCTTCACTCTTACTGCTAAGGATTGTGTTAGCTATTCTGGGTCTCTTATTTTTCAAGATGAATTTCATGATTGCTTTTTCTATTTCTATGAGGAATGCCATTGGGATTTTGATCAGAATTGCATTAAATCTGTATAGTGCTTTTGGTAGTATGGCCATTTAAATAACTCAGTAAACCTAACCAAGGATAAGAAAGACCTCTGCAAATAGAAGTGCAGACTTCTGAGAAAACAAGTTAAAGAAGACGAGACAATTGAACAAACTCCAGAGTTCATGAATTGAAATAATTCATATATTTAAACTGGCTATATTGCTTCAAATAATCTACAGAGTCAATGCAATCCCCTTCAAAATACAAGTGACATTCTTCACAGAATTAGTAAAAAAAAAAAAAAAAAAACCTAAAATTCATATGAGAAACTAAAGAACCAGAATAATCAAAGTAATCCCAAGCAAAGACAGTAATGCCAGAGGCATCATGATACAGAGTTTCATATTATGCTACAGAGCAATAATAGCAAAAACAGCATAGTATGGGCATAAAACAGACATATTGACAAATGGAGCAGAAGAGAAGACACAATAATAAACCTACACACCTTTAATCACCTGATTCTTAACAAAGATGCCAAAAACATACGGTAGGAAAAGACAACCTATTTAATAAATGGTGCTGGGGAAATTACATAGCCCCATGTAGAAGAGTTAAACTAGATCCCTATTTCTCTTGCTTTGCAAAAGTAAACTCAAAATGGATAAAAGATTAAGGTGTAAGACCAGAAAACTTGCAAATGCTTGAAGAAAACATTGGGGAAATACTTCAACACATTGGAACAGGCAATAACTTCCTAAATAAGGCTCTAGTCCTAAAGGGCTGGGGCTGTGGTTAAGTGGTAGAATGCACGCCTAGCATGCATGAGGCACTGGGTTTTATCCTCAGCACCACATAAAAAGAAAATAAAGATATTGTGTCCACCTAAAACTTAAAAATAAATATATTTTTTAAAGTCTTCTAAAGCTCAAGAAATAATAATGAGAACCAAAAAATGGAATAGCAATAAATTTAAAAGCTTCTCACAGCAAATGAACAATTTAACAGTGCAATTAGACAGCATATAAAATTGGAGAAAATTGTTGCCAGCTACTCTTCCCATAGGGGATTAATATCCAGAAAATGTAACTCAAAAAACAGCACCCCCTCTACTGACCACTCAAATTATCAAATAATCTATTCAATAAATGGTCAAATGAACTAAACCGATGTTTTTTCAAAAGAAGTACAAATGATCAAAAATTATTTTAAAAATTTCCATATCTTTAACCTTTAGGAAATGCAAATCAAAGCTATTTTGAGATTTCATCTCACTCTAATCAAGGTGGCAATTAAGAACACAAATAACAATAAATGCAGAGAGGATGCAGAGAAAAAGGAATTCTTATACACTGTTCTGGGGAATGTAAATTAGTACGATGAGTGGAAATCAGTATAGAGATTCCTCAAAAAACTAAAAATAGAACTACCATATTGTGATACAACTATACCACTCCTTGGAATTTACCCAAAAGAATCAAAGTCAGCAAACTTCAGATGCATCTTCATATTCATACTTATAAGAGCTCAAGTTACAATAGCCAAGTTACACAATCAGCCTAAGTGTCTGTTGACAGATGAATGGATGAAGAAATGGATGTGGTATATACACAGTGGAGTTTCATTGTACTCTAAAGAAAAATAAAATTGTATCGTTTTCCGGAAAATAGATGGAATTTGAGAGCATTATGTTAAATAAAAAAAGGCAGATTCAGAAAGATAAATATCCCATGTTTTCTCTCATATGTAGAAGCTAGAAGAAGGGGGAAAAGGGACACTATGAAGGTAATAGGCAGACTTTAGAGAAAGGTGACCATAGGAAGGATGTGGAGGTAACGGGGGATGAATTTGATCAAGCCATGTTTTCAGCATGTATGAATATTTCACAATGAAAACCGCCATTCTGCATAACTAATATGCACCAATAAAAATATAGGACACTCAGTTGTAAATACTGCATAGGAATTACTCATTGTTATCTGAAATTCAAATATAATTGGGCATACCCTGTTTTATTTGGTAAATCAATGTCTGAAACCCCTCCCCTAAGATCTGGCCAAGTGTCCTCTGATCTGCTCCCATATCATCCTGTTTATCCCATTATAGTACTCACTTTTAAACTATTATCCCTATAATATTTCTGTCTCTACCATGATCCGTAGGGATGGAGATATATATTTTCTAGACGCATGCTTCTAGTATGTAGACATCCAATGCTTGGATGATAAATAGTTATTAAATATTTTTAAAGGAATGGATTAGACATATTTACCTCTAATCATTAGATGTGTTTTACATCTCATTTTGGTGTGTTTAGGAGCAATTGCTTTTTGAATTAAGTTCTTGGCTTCTAATTTTTTGAAATTATGTGAATTATCTTCAAGTAGTTACTGGCAAACTTTATGTTGTAGTACATTCAGATTGTTATAACAAATCCCATGAACTGGACAGCTTATAAATAGCAGACATTTATTTCTCACAGTTGTGAAGACTGAGAAATCAAGGCAGAGGCAGGGAAGATTCAGTGTCCTGTGAGCACAGTCTTCTTAGCTAAGACGTCACTTTCTCACTGTTTCTTCTCATATGGATCCAACAAACTCTGGTCTCTAGTAATTTATAAGGGCACTAACCCCATTCATGAGAGCTCCACCTTCATGACCTAATCATCTATCAAATGTTACTCTTCCAAATGCCATCATAATGAAGATTAGTCCACAATATATGTCTATGGAAGAAATACCAACATTCACACCATGGCACCTTATTTCCCCTAAGCACAAAAACAAAGGTATTCAGAACTTCACCAAAGCCTGCTAAGTATGTAATTTATCTAGAGTAGCAAAATATTGACTTCTCTTCCCTTCCCAGGGCCTGGAAGTTAAAGATAAAAAAATAGTGCTTATTTACTTAATCTAAGAAGGGAAAAATTTACTGTTTTTCCATGTTAGACATCTAGATTAATGTTCTTCTTCGATTATGTTTTAAGCAATATTAATTTCTCAGATTGCTCCTAGGTATTCTTCAAAAGTAAATTGTACCCTTGTGTATAAGTTAGGTAAAAGGAGCTTTAAAAAACATTCTTTCCTCTGTGAATTTTCAGATCTTCAATATGCTAATGTACATAGTGTATCTCCAAGAAGTGGTGTGTAACATAGGTGATTTTTCTTATCTAATTAGCCACAAAATCTCTTTGTTAGGTAACACCTAATTTTGAAAACACTGATTTAGATTTTATGTACTCCTCAATGTGTGTGTGTATGTGTGTGTGTGTATATATACATATATATGTGTGTGTGTGTGTGTGTATATATATATATATATATACATATATATATATGTATATATATATATCAAGCAGATTATTATTGTTAAATACAGGACCTTTGGAATGCCTGACTCAGAGATGTGATTACATAATTTATCTAATAGACCTAGCTTTCTTCAGCCATGTCCATCTGTTTTGAACTAGAGCACCAAAAAGTTTCCAAAATAAATGTCCTTGGGATTTAGTATATGTAAAATAAAGTTCCTATTTGACACAGAAATTGGTAAGCTCATAAGGAGTTATGTAAAATCCCTGAGTCGTTATATATAATTTGGATTGCTGAACATTCAGTATTATTGGATTTTAAAACAGGAACTTCAAAGGTAAAATACAATTCTCACTAATGAAAAGCACATGTGTGTATGACTGAAATCCCTATAGGCAACAGTCAGAGTAGAACTGACGTGTGATCAGAGTACATGGCCACCTGTGAGCTGCAGTCCAAGGACTCCAATCCACTTATCTGCTTTCCAAATTGTGATTACCTTTTTTGTTTGAATTAGAGTGAGTGTCAACAGAGGGGTTAGTATGTGTGTGTGTGTGTGTGTGTATCTGCCTATAAACAGTGGCTCATCAAGCTATTAGTACTTGTAAATTAGTATGGGTACATTACTATTATCATTATGCAATACAGTGCTCATCTTTAAAATAGCTACTATTCATTCAACCAAAGATGCCAAGTGAAGTGCCCGCTGCTTACATGACAGTGACCATAGCTAACATTTTTGATTGCTTAGTATGTGCTGCATGCAGTATGAACACTTCAACTTGGGTTATTTTGTTTAACTTTCTCAATAACCCCTTGATCTTACTGTTACACCTATTTTACGGATGGTGAAACTAAGATCTTAGAACATGTAAGTGACTTACTCAGGAGGTACAGTAATGACTAAGATGGCTTTGAAATGATCTCTATCTGACCTGTGAGCCTGCATTCATAAAATACATTGCTATTAAAATACCCCAATAGGGAGAGATCTCAGACTGACTTCAAGGTAGGCATGATTATCACTTTTTACTACAGAACAAACTGAAGCTAAGAAAATATACCTGCTTGGCATAAGTTCTCGAAGGAATAGGTACATGGGCTCCACTGTGGGAATATGAAGGTATATATTATGTGAAACTGTCAAAGTTAGCAGAAACATCAAGTCCGGACCAACAAGAACAAGTAATTTGACTTTGTAGAGAAGGGGTGAAGGGGAAGAACTAAAATGGAGGAGGATGAACCCCAAACACCAAATTGGCCTTCCCAAAAACTCTGTTTTAGACTTTAAGAAAAAAATCCTGGCTATTTTAGATGGTGTTTTCTATCTAACTTATAAGTTGTATATGTACTAAAATAAGTTTAACAAGAATATGATATTTTTTCCCTGCTGAAAGCATTAGGAAATAGACCACTTGAGGTCAGGGTAACACCAAAAAGAATTTCCTAGCACTAAAACGAACCACATTGCAAACTCTTTCTAAGTGCCCAGCACCATCCTGAAATGCCTCCATTTATGTGAGGCTTGAGAAAGGAAAAGGGGCCTCTTGTGATGTTTCCAACCACAGGGAGGGTGTGCTCTATATTCAGAATATATTTAGAATAATATGACAAGTGCCAGATGTTGAGTTTCTGCATCTCCTTACTGAAAAACAATAAATGATATTCTCCCTGCTGAAAATCAAAACGGTTTAATTGACAGAAATCAAGTTATAAGATCCAAACAATTAAACATTTTATATTTCATGTTCTTTATACTCTAGAATCAATTTTAAACGTCTGTGCTTTCTTTTTATGTAAGCACTATCTCATGGTTCTTTCTGCAATGTCCTATTGAATGAGTAATTTTTATTAATATTAATAAAAAAGTACATGTAGTGATATCAGCCACTGCTGCTAAGAAGCTTTGGATTATAGAAACTAAGATTTTCTTCATGGCAGTTGTTTGATTTCAAATATTTCCTTTTCAGCAAACTTCCCCCATGAAAAAAATGTTAGTTTTACCTCTCAAAGTACAAAAGAAGGTGAGATTATAAATAAAGTTGATACATTACAAAGGTTAATATCTCAAATTATTACCCTATTGAGCACTTTAACAATCATTTTAAAAGGCATTCTTGGAGACACGAAATGTTATTATCCCTAGTGTATAGATGAGAAAACAAATTTGGAGAGAGAAAGTAATTTATCCAAAGTCACACAGCTAATCCACAGAAAAGCCAGCATTCAAACTCTGGCATCCTTTACGCAGTACCTATAGCAAGATCTGTTGGCAGCATCAGTAGCATTATGGTCTCTTGTGGCATGGATCAGAACCCACTTCTCACTCTGCCATAACCTTGGATTCCATCCTCTACATATAAAGGGTGAATCTAGCTGACCCCTAAAACCCATTAGAGGCTTAATATTTTATGACTTTTTCTAATTTTATAGCAAAACCTTAGAGAAATGACTACTTGTGCAGTGCCCAACATAGGTTATATTATAAATGGAAATCTAGAGAAAATGAATGGTGATTTATGAAAGGGGAAGTTAAAATCATACATATTTATAACTTCTGAAATACAGTGAATTCATTTAGTGTACCCCATACATAGGGAAAAAATTGCTTTTGCAGATGCCGTTGGCAATTGCATACCTAGACCATTGAACTTAGACCTGGAAAACATTTTTTGTTTGTTTGTTTTGTTTTAGGTATTTGAATTTCAACAGTTAATATGGAGTCCTTTTTTCTTAGTTACATTCATAATTAATGGGGAGAAAACTTTTAACAGGGACCTTTAAATGCTCTATTTCTCAAATATTTTTATATGAATGTCTTGGGTGCGACCAAAGGATTTTAGTCTTTGTTTTCTGGTGAACTTTGTAACTCCTATTTTTCCTTTTCATTAACCAGTCAAGCATGTTTTACTTTACACTGTGATAAGGGGATCAGAAACAGCTTCCCCACATCTAAGGCCATCTTAATCAATTGCAAGGAATACATGAGTGGCATAGTGTGGAAGCTTCCTGCTTAGAGGAGGAAGAGATCTCCCTCTGGATTGTGACTTCTGATTCTGCTGATAGAAGGAGAAAATTAGGTAACCTCGAGAACAAGGATCTTTTGCCTATGAACTGTTTTGAAATGACATGAGGTAAATTGTCACCCCCTCTTGACCCTCAACTAACCTTTCACTTTCAACATATGTTTTGGAGTGCTGGCCATGTTGATTTCCATGGCTGTTTGGGTACAAGTTTGCAAGAAATCTGCTGCCCCCAAGTCCTTAATCACCTTTTTGAACTCTGAATACGCACATTAGAGATGCCTAGGGCTTATAGAAGATGGGGTGACTGGCACTGACCAGGACAGTTCCTCCAAGTTGTGTTAAGTATCCTCTAATTCAGCAACCTAACTATGAGCTTATTACCCAGGTGGAAAAACATCATGTGAGCTCACTGAGCCTGGGATCAGACCCTAGAATCTACAGAGTTTCCTGGACTCTTCCTGTAGCACAGTTCCAGAAAGGCGCACTGGGTTCTGGGGTGTTTTCCAGGTCATGGGCATGTGAATCAAGCTATTGTGTGCTGATATTTCTGTCTTTCAAGGTCATGAGGAGAGAATAAATGTATAGTTAAACATGGTAGGAGACTCATAGCAAAAAATAGAGTATCAATAGTTTGTTTTTGACAGTCTCTTTCACCATGGGATAATCTAAAGAGTATATGTGCAATTAATCATAAGCACACATGATATGTCTCTCAAAGGAAGAGAAGAGTGAGTGCTAAACACATTGAATTCTCTCACTTTCTCTTTTGGCACCTGTTAAATAACCTTAATCCATAATTCTATTGTCTTTGCTACTAATGCTACACCTATGAAAAATCCATCAGTTTTTTTTTTTTTTTAAAGAAAAAGTAAGTTTATATGAATGGAATGCAAACCAAGTCTCACTAATGTCCAGGGTGGAGGCTGGCACGTTTCCAGAAATGCTTTCCATTAATACTGATCTCAGGTTTTCTTTGTCCTGGGTGAAGGGAGTGAAGGGATTTTTGAACACTGAGAACCCTCTGGCTCAGATGACCTCATGACAGAGCTTTAGAGGCTGAGCCCAGGAGAGCCCTAGAGCCCAGGTGGAGCACAGAGAAGGACATGGTGAAAATAAGGATGTTGGAAAGGGAAAAAAAACAACAACAAGAAAGTAGAAAAAAGAATGTCTTTCATTTGTAATATTGTTGTTGTCTGCTTCCTATCTACCTAAAATCACCTCATGTGAATGGTTGCATAGATACTGGATTTCTAATGAAATAATCAGCTTTATCATCTTGATTAAATATGGTGATAGGTTTGGCAGATGCAGTATGTAGAAATGTGAATTCCTTTGTGGTTCTGTGAATGTCTAAAGGACAGAAATATACTACACAAGGAATGGCATATAGGAAGAATTTAAATTAAGTGTCACGCATGGACAACCTAGATATAAAATATGAATATCTACTTTATGTCAAGCAGTGTCTTATGTATTATGCAGGATACATTAATACATACTTAGGTGTTGATCCTTCCCTCGAGGGACTCATGGTCTAACTATGACTATCTTGCATGTTTGAAAGTCAGCCATATGTCTAGTCAGATGCATAAACCTTGAGTACCTATGGAGAAAAACTCATGCAAAAGAAATTTGTGCTGTATTTTCAGTTGTAGGGAGAGATATACTTTAGCTTTTTAAGAAACAAATGTAGCTCTGACAAAAACTAAACATTAATTACTAAATAAGTATATAGGTGTCATTACCTTGTAAAAGAATTATCTCAAATCCAATATCAGCTATTTAAAAACATATCTCAATGTAACTTACGTGTATATGAGCATGTGTATATATGTATGTATAGTATGTGTGCATGCTAAGTACATGTGAGGGAAGGAAAGAAAGCAAGAAAGAATTATGTGCTCTAAGGCCAATACTAAACATCTCTTTCATGAATTAATGACTAACATCAGTTTGAAGAAACTGCTAATCCTAAATATTCCTTGAGAACCAAGATAAAATGTGTTTAGGTTTTCCTCCTACCTGTTAACTTTCATGAGAATTTTTTTTTCTTTTTCTAATGGTCTTCCTATTCTTTGAATTCAAAAGTCACTTGGTTTATGAGGCTTTTTCTGATTCTTTCCTGACATTGACTTCAATGATTGAGCTCAGTTTCTCTCTAGCATCTTCTATTTTCCTGGTTATAGCAATTACAATAATTTATTACAGCTTGTATGTGCTGTAAGTATCTGTCTACTCACTACACTATAATCCTCTAAGAACCTAGGGATAATGCCAATTTTGTTTAAAATATCTGGAACTTTAAGCAAAGTAGAAACATTAAACATAGTAGAAATGCAGTATTTGTAGAATTCTTTCATTCTCTCTCTCTCTCTCTCTCTCTCTCTCTCTCTCTCTCTCTCTCGGTACTGGAGGTTGAACCCAGGGGCACTACACAACTGAGCTACATCCCCAGTCTTTTATTTTTATCTTTTTATTTTGACATGGTCTACCTAATTACAAGGCTGATGCAGGATGCACCCATTGTGTGAAAGGACGAGTGATCAGACAAGAGATCAAACAGGTAACAGGGGACCAGATCACTAAGATATTTCCCAGCTTTGCAAATATCTTTTTTGTTTTAGAGCTTCACTTACTAATTTTTGTGTTTATTAGTGGATCTTGCCTCTTTACTTTGTTTCTTCTGTTTATTGTGTCAGTCAGATTTTTATCTCTATGAACAAAATACCTAACAAGAACAACATAGAGGAGGAAAAGTTTATTTTGGTGATGGTTTCTGAGGTTCATTCCGTGGTCAACCAACATCGTTATGCTGGGCCCTAGTTGAGCCAAGGTATCATGGCAGAATGCATGGCAGAGGAAGGCTACTCAGCTCATGACAGCCAAGGAACAGAGCAAAGAGAGGAGGAAAGAGGCAGCAGAGAAAATGAAGCCTTCCAGGGCACACCCCAAGTGACCCCCTTCCTCCAATCATGCCCCACCAGCCTAAGTTACTACCCATTACTTCATTCAAACTAGAATAGACTGATTAGGTAACAGGTCTTATAATCCAATAATTTTACCTCTGAGCATTCCTTCATTGACACAGGAACTTTTAGGGACACATCATATCCAAACCACAATACAAATCATTTAAAATTATTTTAAAAAGATTTCCTTTCTCCCTAATAATTTATTCACACAGTTATTTATATCCAGATGGACACACACACACACACACACACACACACATACACTCACTCACACACACACACACACACACACAAACACATACACATATACACAGAGCTATCTTTTTAAATTGTATTTCTCAAGTTGTTTTAGTTTTTGCTATTGGGATACTTTCAGTCTGGCTTCTGTGTCCTTTTGACATGTTCTGATCCTTGTTGAGCCTTTTCTTGTCTCTCAGGCACCACACCATGCTTCAGGCCCATTGTGTATCTTCCCTGCTCCAGGAGTGTAAACTAATGGATGTATTAAACATTTCTGCCGCAGTCTCTGGCTGGGCACAAATCACGAGTCTCCACACAGCTTGTAGATTCAAACAGCAATTCTTTATTCCCGAACTCACACCGGCCGTCTACAAACACGTTCTGGGGAAGTCCACGTTCTCTGCCCAAATCCTCTTCTCCCAAATCCACTCTCTGCCCAAATCCACTCTCTGCCCAAATCCACTCCACATGGGCTTCTGTCTCCCAAAATATACTGTCTGACCCTAAGCACTCAAGAGGAACTCAGCAGCAGGATACGCCCTATTCTAAAGAGGGAACACCCTAATCTCCTATTATGCTAAACCGCCCTATTCTAAAGGGGGAACACCCTAAACACGGATCCTGCCCTGGTCCTTGAGCAAGGTCACCTTACAGAAGTCCTTCCACTAGACAGCATGGGAGTAAGCTGGCAAGGAATTTGTCATACCTACTTGGCTGATGGCTCCCAGCACATTTCTGTATCCACCTCTCCTTCTCCTCTCACACCCTCCCCTCTCTGTTTCTTTCTATGTATATTTCTATAGAATCTCTGATTCTAATCCAGCTTCACAGAGTTTAATTTTAGCTTTCTGTTTTTTAAATTGATGACCTCTTTCTCTGACAATGAGAAAACTAGCTTCTGTTATTTACAATTTATTTGTTAAGCCTAGTGTATAGACAAAGCCATTTAAGATTGCTGATCTAAACACAGGACTCTGACCTTTAATCTAAGAATAAGAAATATTCCTATATTATGGTCCTCTTTAGAATTTCTCTTTGTCACATGTTGGATATTAGACTAAGGATACTAAGAAATAGTGACATATATCACCGTGGCTCACAATTCATTAAGTTGTACAATATCTAGGCATCAGAAAGCCCTGCTTAGTAGTCCTCTTTGTAGCAAAGGATTGAAGAAATGAATTAAAGCAAAGAAACAAGGAAACAGTTTGAACTACCACCATAGTGAAAGAAGAACTGTTTCCCTTGTGACACACATTCTGGGATTTGAAGACATTACTATCCTTAATGCTTGAGAAGTTGGACCACAGATGTATTAATTATTGCACTGATTTGCTTTGTGATTAAATGCTTGTCACTATCTAGTTGTTTTACATACATTGACACACAGTCTTTTCAGATATTTTGTCAAATGGAAGAAAGTCCAAAGAAACAGGTAATCAATTTATTAAGATGTTTTAAACTATATCTTTTCACAGTAACTGTAGATTTTTTTAAAAAAGAAAAGACTTTTGGACATTTTGAAGAGAAATGAAAGGTAAGAGTGCAGTTAGTATTCCACACCTGAATTGCTCAACTAAAAGATAAGTGTGTTGACACAAACCCTCCCAGTTCTGAAGCAAAAACATAGACCTACCTATAAATTAGTATGTATTCATTGAACACCATCTATTATGATTTGGATTTGAGGTGTCCCCTCAAATCTCTTGTGTTACTGCAGGAATTCTCAGAGGTGAAATTGTTCAACTATGAAAGCTTTAATTTAATCAGTCAATCTTCATTTGAAAGGACTGACTTGATGGTAACTGTGTGCAGGTGGGGCATGGCTGGAGGAGGTGGGTCACTGTGGACCTGCCCTGGAAGGGTACAACTTACATACAAGTCCCCCACTCACCCTCATTCTCTGCTTCCTGGCTACCACACCCTTCTGTCATGATGTCCTGCCTCACTTTGGCTCAGAGGAATTCATTTGGCAACTCATGAACTGAACCTCGGAAATGCTGAACCCAAATGAACTTGTCCTTCCCTAAGATGGCAGGCGTTTTGTTCACAGAGAAGAAAAGTTGACTAACACATCCTCTAAAGCTATGTAAGTATTGTCTTTAAATAGTGGTTTGAAGATATGAAATCTGATATTTTACCTGATTAAATAGTAGATTAGTTCGTAAAGTAGAAGATAGTCCATGAGTATAATGATACATTATAATTTAGTTATTATTTACCAAATTCAGTTTTACATCAAAATAGTAAATGAAAAGGTGAAATAGTCTGTAAAGATGAGTAATAGGTAGAATGCCTTAGGGCACTGTGTTGAGGGAACAAAATAACAAGGAAACAATTCAACAGGACTAAATAGGCTCAGTTAATACTATTCATTAACTTGATAAAATGCAAGTTATCTTTCATTGTTTGTTATTATGATCTAAAAACACAGAAACTTTAGATAAAATAGTTTCCTTCAAATTCTTTTAATAAGTTCTTTTGCCCTTTTTTATTTTTTATTTTTAGACAGGGTCTTGCTAAATTGCCCAAGTTGGCCTCAAGCTTGTGATCTTCCTGCCTCAGTCTCCCTAGTAGCTGGAACCAAAGGCATGCACCACCTGGCTCTGCTGTCTGGCTCATTTTTATTGAAGATATGCATTACATTTTCAGTAGAGAAATCCAGCAGAGATTTTAAGATGGTGAAATCATAGAGACTGTATCACCTAAGGCTTTCCTGACAAGCATACACTAACTGGAATAATCTCCTGAATGTGCACTATCAAAGAAAGCATTTTAGTGTGTGAGTCACGTTTTCTGCAAACCTAAACTAGCCTGCTCTTTCTTTTTCCACACAACCCAAACTTTATAGATGGTTCAGGGTCAGCTTTGCTCAATAGCTCTTATTTTCCTTCAGTGATGTTTTCTCATTTTCTTCCTCCCTCCCTCCCTCCCACCTTTCTTCTCATCCTCTTTTCTCTTTCTTCATTGCTTCCATTTTGTAAAACCTTGTTCTGCCTTTAGCCTTCCACCCTCTGCTTCTCTACTTACGGATACAATAGCATTCCTCTCTCTTTCTATAGCACAAATAATTGCACCAGGTTTGACTACTGTGTTTCTCCTTTGGCCTTCCTCTTCTCTTCTCTAGAGTCATTGCAGGGTAAAGGGGATGATGATTTGATCATTGAATAATTACCATACCCTCTCCTATCACCTCTGTGCCTCTCTGTGTCCTCCTTACTTGTGCTATGTGTACACATGTACGCACTAGCTCTTTGTACACACTAACAAGTGTAATTGTTTTTTTCTGTATTTTTTATGTCAATCACAGAACTAGCCCTTTTTTGTTCTGACCTGACTGATTAAGTCAGTCAAAACATCAAACTGGTTTATGTGACTAGACAGCATCACTCTGTGTCTTGTTTGTTATGACATGCTGTGGTTCCCTGACATCTTTGTAAATTTCGAGTTATGACATTTTCTTTGAAATTTGCTGCTACTGTTTGTGAAGAAAGATATCTGTGAAGTCTCCAGTTTTGCAACCCCCCTGTTGGAACACGTCAACCCTTCCTGAATGCTTCCACTACACTTTGATCATTTCCCTGTTACTTCATGCATTATAGTCGGCTGAACATGAAATGTTTCCTCTGTTAGATTACGGTTTCTTCTGACAGTAATTTTTATATACCTTTAATATTTCGAAGAGTTCCTCTGGTTCAGTAAGTTTCTAGGTATCTATGCTTTAAAATGAGATGTTTGTTTTGCAATTTAAAAAAATAAAATGCTAAGTTACCACTGTACAAAAAAATTGATTATAAACAACAAATGGCAGCAAGAAGTACAATACCCTATTTCAAAGGAAAATAGATGCCATACCGTTGGTCCTTCTAAGAGATTATACTTAACAAAAATTGGAAATAGTTCATCTTTGCTTACTCCCCTCCCAACTTTACAGATGTACAGGAGTAAAATGAATGCAGAAGAATTATTGTGCTTATCTATTGAAAGTATTTTTTTCAATGTACATTGTTCAGAAGCTGACATGCTTTGAAGCTTTTAGATTTAAGTTTATGTAGGTTTTAATTGATAACATATGCTCTGCGGATGTCTATGTATATGAATGTGAACACAGTACACTTACAGATAAAGATATAAAAATGATTCAAATCCTATTTATCTGTTTATATTCTCCCACTTTATAACTTCTAAAATTTGCTAAATATAAAATATATTTAGCAAATAAAAGCCATCTACCAAAATGCACCTATGTCTTTCTATATTACATATAAAAATTCAAACACTTGCAGGTAGAAGAAAGATAAGAAATAAGAGAAAAAGAGGAGAGAAATATGTGTGCAAACGAAGGAATTTGTTAGGTGGCACATCTGTATACATATATGCCTCTGGCAATGGATCCATGAACATTGGAATATTTAAGCAATTACCTATATACCTTGTTAGCTCATTTTCTATATTCAAATCTATGCCACCTAGTGATTAAAAATTCCTTCTGTTTTGTATGTGACTAAATTTTTTTTTTTCTACTGGGGATTAAACTCAGTGGTGCTTTACCACTAAGGTACATCCAAGTTCTTTTTTCTTATTTTTTTGAGACAGGGATTTGCTAAGTTACAGAGGCTGAAGTTGAATTTGTGATCCTCTGGCCTCAGCCTCCATAGTTGCTAGTACTACAGGCATGCACTACCACAACCAGTTTTAATAAATAATAATATAACATAAATGTGTATATGCTGCCAAATGTAATTATTAAAACTACTATAGACGCTAATAATCATGATATAATTATATAATCATATAAGGTTTAAATTTTAATATTAACAGTATGGACATATTAATTGAAATGTAAATATAAGGAGATTTTGGATTGCAAGGGAATTTTAAAAATTGCAATGTTTTTACTATTTCAAACAGAGTGAGGACTCAAATCAGAATGCGTATTTGATTAATTTGACAAACCCAGGATTTTATTCTTAGAACCAATTGTTTGGTATGCCTATGTGAATTAAACAAAATAAAACATCAGAAAACTTTTTAAAATTTGTTGTATAAAATTTTATAGTGCTATTATTTTTTCAGTAACCTGATTTCATATCACATACATGTAAAGAGAATAACCTTCAACATAAAATGCAAAGCATAAAAATTATTTTTCCTCAAGCAAGATATCTAAAAGTTTAAAATAATGTAGACTATTTAGTAAAATATCATATTTGAAGAGTGAGTATGCAGTTGAGTATGCAGTTTAGTATGCAGTTCCACGGTAGAGTGCTAGCTTAGCATATGTGAGGTCATGGGTTCAACCCCTAGAACCACTCCATCTCTCCCCCCAAAAGAAGTGATCCTCATCTTTCTAATTTCTAATTTTTCATAAGCCTTTTCCTCTTGCCAGTAACTCCAAGTTGTATTTGCTTATAAAGAATATCACTTACATTTTTAGTATCATCTGACTAAATAAAAAAATATGTGATTCCTAAAAATATATGATCAGTAAAATGTTTATTTCTGTGCCTATGGAAGCATAAATGATTTATTGATAATATAAATATGGACATTACAGTTTCAGTAAATTAACTAGAAGCTGTCAGACTTGAGAAGAGTATAAGGAAAGCTTTTGTTGAAGAGTATACAGAAGAAAGAATGTCTATTTAAACTTGAATGTTCAGCTACTACCTGAATCAGATTCATTGCTACAATTTTTATTCTCAGAGCATTCAAAGGATATGCAGTTGTAGATGTCATGAAAATAAATAACCTCATGTTTGTTTTCTGGAATTTTTATTTTAGGATTTGAAGAGCCAATTTTAGTTTAGTATTTAGTGTTAGTCTAATATTGGTAAGTGTATTTCTTTTAGCCTTTCCCAAACAAAAACTGTTTTTAAGAAAGTTTAGGCAAATAAGGCTTTTGGCAACACTTGGGCAATAAATAGGGTTACTAACCAGTAAGGCTTTTGGCAACACTTGGGCAATAAATAGGGTTACTAACCAGTAAGGCTTTTGGCAATACTCGGGCAATAAATAGGGTTACTAACCAGTTTTCTGACTGAATTTAGTAATTTTCAAACTTGTTGTATGTCAGGAGTTAACTGGATGAAAAAATGTCCACCCAACATGTCCTGAAATATTTATGAATTAACCTTAT
The DNA here is from genome assembly GCF_048772815.1 of Callospermophilus lateralis. NCBI lineage: Eukaryota > Metazoa > Chordata > Mammalia > Rodentia > Sciuridae > Callospermophilus > Callospermophilus lateralis. The sequence continues at coordinate 134,426,622 of NC_135308.1, forward strand.
CTCAGGTTCTCTGAGTCTATTTTTTTCAATTTAATTGTTTTGACTGTGATCTCATTATTTCTTTTGAACTATTCATATATATTAATACACATGCTCATTTTATTGCAGGGGCAAAAGACCCAGAGGAAACTGAAATCCTTATTTTAACTTTTTAGCATTTCTGGTGGGAACAGAGCACTGGAGAAAACATTGAGGGCTGGGGATGGAGCTTAGCAGTAGAGTGCTCGCCTAGCATGTTCGAGGCCCTGGGCTCAATCCTTAGCACCCCATAAAAATAAATAAATAAAATGAAGGCATTGTGTCCAACTACAACTAAAAATAAAAGAAAATAATGAAACTGTGTATTGACCAAAAATAGGGGTTAGGACATTTTTTTAAAAAATTGACTACATACTGTCACTATGCCATGCTTTAGATTAAGGCCCTAATGAACACATAGACATATGTGTGTTTTTGTCTTTGTTGTTGTTGTTTGTTCGTTTATTTTTTTATCAGAATGAATGATATAGGTGAATTGCTCTGATGCTTAATCAATCTGGTTCTCAGAAGTGCCTTCTCTCACATTCTCATTATCTCTATTGATTTTCTTCCTTCTGTAATTTCTTTATCTACCAGAATGTGCTTTCTTCTTTCAAGGGGGAAGATTGGATAACAGTGATTTAGATGAAATAGGTGAGGTGCAGAATATAGAAAAACAGAGTGAAAAGATGAAGGAGCAATAGGAGAAAAATTATCTTAGTATGTGAGCTATAAGGCAGGTATGTAGGGTAGGTGTTTCGTTTCATTTCTTCTCATCTCTTCTTTTCTTTAATATTACTTGCATATGTGTATGTGTGAAAGATAACGAAAAACAAGAATTGTTTATAAGCACAAACTTAGCTCAGTAACTTTTTCCTGAGTAGAGAATTTAGTATTGGGAAGATTAAAAGAAAATCCACATTAAAGATGACAGAGACACTTGCGATATATTATCATCTAATCAGTTATACTTTCCAGGTGATTGATTTATTTTTTTGGGGTTTGTTTTAGGTGTCTCAGTTGTGAATATGATGTGATTCATTTCAATTGTTTGAGTTGGTATGGTTGATAGTGTTTAGTTCAAGACTTTCCACTGTATATAAACAATCCACAACCTCTGAAAGTAGGCTCTACTAAAAATGCCTCCATAATTTGACTGATTGGAACTTAATAGACCTTTATTTCCCAAAAGTGAGTAATGTTTAAAATGGTGGTTAAGATCTCAGGGTAATTCACGAAGTCTCAATTTGCCTTTAACTCTGCAGCCTGGGGTGTCCCTAAGCATGTAAAAGAGGCATTTCCCAAGGAAGAAATACATGCCCACCTTCACAATTACTCCACCAGACACTAGTCCAGTAAGTTCTAGTGATGTCCCTAAGATTTGTTCTTTCTCCTTTTTCTTCTCTCCTCCCTTCATCTTCCTCTTCAATGTTCCAAGATCAGTTATGAGACACTGACCTACATATAAAGAGGATCTTCTCACCCCTTAGAGACAAGTATGTGATGTCAGTTTCTATCTGTCAATTTCATTTGGCAGAGTTTCTATTTAAATTAACAGGGTGGAAAAGAGCTAAGACTGCTGCTTTCTACAAATGACAGATTTTATTTCATGATGAGGATTTTAATTTTCCCTTGGATTTTCTCGGGCAGCTAGTCTTTTCTGTATGGGTTATGTCAAGTAAGAAAGTACTTGGATTGAATCTGGCTGCTCAAAAGGATATTTTATCGCATGTTCATAACAAAGTTCAATATGCTGCTAAACTTCTGAGGAATACACACACTGCATCTACTCATGGCATGGGATTATAAATGGTCATTCTTAGATTTATTTTTGAAGGCAACATTCTAAAACTACAAACATTTTTTATCCTGTCCTGATGTATTTTGTAATTCTTGTACGGGAATGATGCTCTGTTTTATGTCTCTAAATTTTACTCAATTGTATCCCCAATTTAGGTTTGGATACAGTCTGTGTGCATTTAATATCACATCTCTAGATCTGGTCAAGGTTTCCTCTTAAACCTAAAGGAAATAGTTGAAAGGAAAAACCCAGAATAAAATGTCTTAAGACGACTTAGACTTGGTCTGGCTGTGTTTAGATTTCTTCCAACTTTTGGCTCAGTTTTAAGCTTTATTGGCAGTCTCATTCAGAACTGTGGCTTTATCCTCTTTTTTTCATTTGGCTAATATGATTTGTTAAAACATTCTCTGTTTATTTCTTCTTGCTTAACATTTTTCCACACAGCAGGCATAATGAATTTTTGTTTATGATGGGCTGTGCTGCCTGAATTATGGTATGGAATCTGGGTTTGGTTTCTTTGCAAAGGTATTTTATTGCTTTTAGGGGATTTATGCAGCTTCTGGTGTTCTATCTCAGACGCGAGTTTCTCTGAAGTTGATCGCTTAGGAGGAGTCATTTCTAAGGAAAACTAGGCAGTATCTGGTAATAAATAACCACCATGATTTATTAAAATTAGATTTACCAGATTTCTTGATTTAAGTGTTATCAGATTTCCTACTAAACTATTTTTGCATCTGAATTATGTACAATTTAAAAAAATAATGTGCACCTTTTTAACTTAAGGTCCTCAAACTCTTTAAAGTGCCATATGCTCTGGGACTTGTCGATGCTGATCAACCACAGAAAACACATATTAAGATATGCTCTGTCCGAAAGAGCTAGGAAGATCATATTTCTTTGCACAAAGAATACCAGTATGGGCTACAGTTTGAAATGAAAGTAGCTGAAGAAATGACTATACCTTTTTGAGATGCCTCACTGTCAACTTCAATTGCATAAAATAAACTTCTAAAGAGACCAAAACACAATTTCCGGTTGATGTGAAAATTCATCACCATGCCATGTAAACTGACTTGACTTGTTAGAACTCTTGTTAGAGAAGAATATTCTTTAATTCATTCACATATTTATTTCTCTTTGAAATGTTCACTGTATTTTAACTAATTTTAGAATGTATCTTTTTTACATCAACTATTGTGGTATTTTTCTTGAAATTAAAAAAAAAATGTCAACCCCCCCCTCAAATCTCTAATGTTGAATTCTTTTTAGTTTATTTACTTGTGGAATAACCATCCATATGCTTGCTGTCCCAGGGAATAAAGAGCACAGATCTTGAAGTTAGGCTGATCTCATTTGGAATACTAGTTCTTTCTTTGAGTAAGTTGCAAAATCTATGCTGAGTCTCAGTTTCCTTATCTGTGAAATTAATTTTGAATGCACAGTTGAGAGAGATCATTGTGCAGAATGAGTGACACAGTGAATGTCAAATGTCTAATGTCACATTGGGCTAACATTATGTGTTCAAAAAATGATAGCTGATATTACTTTTATTACAATGTATTCATAGTTTTAAATGTACCAGAAGACATTTTAAAATGGAAATACGAGTATCTATAACATGTTTATGGGACTATACATTATATTTTATGGATGACAAAATATGAATTAGCAACATAGAAATAGTATGTTTAATGACAATACTAATATAATAGTGTGAATTGTTTTATAAATTTTGGAATCAATATCTCAGAATCCAAGAATTTGAAGTGGAACAAAGTGATTGAAGTGGTGAAAAGTAAAACACAGGATAAATGAGATGAAAGCAATACTAGATATTATTTGTTTCCTTAAGTCTACAGTTACTGCATATTCCCTATGTTATAGCCATCAAGAGCATAAGTTCTAATGTCACTCTGCCTGGATGTGACCTAATTACTAGTTCTGTAATTTAAAATTAGTTACTTCCCTATTTGTTTCCATTACCTTAATGTTATAAAACTGGTCCACTAATAATACTAGAGAGAGTGATTTTTATGGTTCTTTATGATAATATGAATTTAGCTAATTCAATTATGTAGGCAGAAAGATAAAGATTTATATTTTCATCTTATTTTTAAATACAGAAATAACAACAGTGCTAAGACAAATTTTCCTCATGAAAATGATACTCCTACATCATATGTAAATCTGTTTTTTCTCTGTATTTTACAATAATGATGTGCATAAAAAACCAGAAATTAATTAGTATATTTATATTATTTTATTTTCTCTTACCTTTTATTTACATATTTTTGTTAAACAAGTAAATAAAATATCAAAAAAGTCATGCCCCTGTGCTAAAGGAGATTCTTCTCTATCTTAAGAAAACATTTATTTAATGGCTTCCTGCTACATAGCCTGCTATAAGTTAGGTAGATACTAACTTATGCTATCATTTCATAATTCCAAAATTCAAAAAAATCCAAATATTGGAAATTACTTATAACTTGTTTGGTAGCAAAAAAAAAAAAAAAAAAAAAAAAAAACAAAACCATATAACCAGGCCTGGTTGTTCATGCCTATGATATCAGCTACTCCAGAGATAGAGGCAAGAAGATTCCAAGTTCAATGTCAACCTGGGCAACTTAGAAAGACTCTATCTCAAAACACCAATAACAACAAAAACCCACACAAAACAAGGCTGAGATGTAGCTCAGTGATCAATAAATAGCATATGCTGGTTCCTGGGTTCAATCTCTAGCACCACAACAAAAGACAAAAAAAAAAAAAAATTGACACATACCAAAAAACCAATGTGACCCCCCTAAAAAAACATCATTTGATGACAAAATGCAATCTGAAATAACATGATAATTATAGTGTTTTTATTTACTTAGTGTGCATGCTTATATACAGGCATGTCATTATGCTGCAATGACAAATAATCCTCAAATTTAGTGGCCTAAAATAATAAGCTCATTTTAGTTTGACACTGAAGAAGCTAAGTTGGTAGAGCATCTATCTCAAGTAGGGTTGGATGTAATGCTAGAGAACTAGAAAAAAAACTGAAGAATCTTGCCTTAAAACTCTTTTGCTGAGAGTGAAAACTTGGAACTAACAAACCTTGACTTATAGTGTAATTTTCAGAAAATATGTGATCCATAAAGACTTAAAATAGAAGTTGTATCAGGTCTGGTAGTTTTGATATTAACTTGAAATAAAATATGGTGAGCTTTTTTTTAAAAAAAAAAAGAAAAATTAGGTTTGGGGGTCTAACTCCATACCTAATATGTGCAAGACCCTGTGTTCAAACTTCAGTACCACAATAAAAAAATGCCAAAACAAAACAACAATAAAACCCCTTCAACTTAGAAATGTCCCATATCACTGCCATTAACAACCAGAACTAGTTATGTGGCTTCTCCCAACCACAGAATTGTGAGCCTCCTGTGTGCCTGGTAGGAGAGAGAACTGGAAATATTTGGTAAATGGTACTAATGATTATGTTCCACTGCAGAAATACCATTACGGTGATTACAGAGTTCAGGCTCAGAGTGGTCATATATATTATATATCACGTATGCCAAATTATTTTTCTAAACTCCAACATAATTTTGAATCCCAACAAGACATCGTTTTCAGATGTGGGTTAAGAATTAGTACTATGTTGAATTTGAGGGATGTGAAGGGGAATAAGACATGATCCCTGCTTTCATAGAAATCACAGTGCAATAAGGGAAACAGGCATATAGCCAAAGACTTTGAATGCAGTACATAATGTATTGCAGTAGAAATTTGATGAGAGTGTGTAACTGCGGTAGAGAGGAGAAGGAGAATAATGAGCCTGGTTAAACAGGATGGTTTTAGATAGTGATTGCATTGAAGCTGGGCTTTGCTGCTTGGCTAATGGGCATTGAAGATATAATAATCATTTCTGATAGATTTTTATTAATATTTTGTTCACATGAAACTGTTTTGCTTTATACACAGTATATGCATATTTTTTTATTTTATGTGCAGTGTTTGGGGTGTAGTAAATTTGGTATTGGTTCCATGAAAATTAATAGATAAGAAATAGATCTGAAAAAAATTCATACTCCATCAGGAAGCATTTTCAGATGCTGTGGGTAGAAAGGGAATTAACTAAATTTTTTTTTAAAAAAGGGGCATGAAATGTTCTGTTTTGAAAAGATCCCTTTGAACCAGAGTGTGGGATATAAGAATGTCAAATTCATTGGAAACAGTGATTTATGAAAAGAGAAGTAAATTGTTCTGTTTTTACATTTGTCTTTCTTAAGTAATGTCTTTTCAATATAGAGCTTATATTCAATATTAAACCTAGCTGGGGAATCAAATCTTAAACATCTTTGCATTTATTTGAGCAGAAAGTTGAACAGAAGTATTTCTCATATTTATGTTTAGGTTTGGTTGATTTCAATGTTTCCTTATTTTTTCTTTTCCTAATTCTGCAGTCCTATTTGATGTTCAATGCATTTGGCCACTATTTTTCTGTATTTTAATTCCTAAAATGTGTGAGTAGAATATGATGGATGAATTCTGTACAGAAAGTGATGTAAACACCTCCTTAAAAACCACAGCTGTACTTGTATCAATACTTGAAGTGAAATTGCAGGAAAATCTCTGAAATGAGGAAAACATGAAAAAATGTAACAGTTTTCACTTATGGAGAAAGCACTTCATTTAGAAAATTATGTGGAATATTTAGGAAATATTGAAGTTAGATTTTTTATTATATTTTGCACATATTATATAATTATAGCATTTATAAAACATATGGTCCAGTAAGGTCATATATTACTAACTTAATGAGAATATTTCAAAGTAGGAGCCAGCTTAGATACTTTCTAGTAATACATAAGGTTTAAAACAGTTTTCTATACATTATAGTCAGTGACTATAAAATTCATTGAAATGGCTAAAATAAAAATTATGTTGCATCTTCATTATACAGAGATCATTTGAAAAGTTCACTGTATTTAACCAATAAAATAAAATTAGCCATTATTAAAAAGACCACAATAGGACTTTTTGTTATAGACAACTTTGTGAAAGATCTTCCTTTCATAGAAAAATCTATCACTTTAGGGAAGACTGGTAATTTATTATCTGTGCAGCATAATTTCCTTCCTACTTGTTCCTGAGTCCTATAGACCAACCTAGGAGGGAGATGTAGAACACACTGGAATTTGGATTGAAATAGACTTTAATTGAAAGCCTGATTTTGCTTTCTATTTATTAAATATGACCTTGAGCAAGTTGTCTACACTCCCAAATCTCTGTTTCTCCATATATAAATTGAGGATCATGACATTGAGCACACAGAATTATGCATATAAAGAAAACGATGCAGGGGCTGAGGTTGTGGCTCAGCAGTAGAGTGCTCGCCTAGCATGTGTGAGGCTCTGGGTTTGATCCTCAGCACCACATAAAAATGAAAACAAATAAAAATAAAGGTATTGTGTCCAACTACAACTGAAAACATATTAAAAAAAAAGAAAAGAAAATGATGCAAAGTCAATTCAGTGACTAGGAGTCAATGGTGAAGAAGGGAACTGTAACACTATGGTGATTCTACTCTTAATGTCCTGTCACCTCCTTCCACAGTATCTCTCTTGCTTTACTTTAAGAAGAACACAACCTTGCTTCCAAGAAAATTGGGAGAAAGATATTCCAAAAAGAGGTATTACATTACATTATTTTTAAATAAGTGAAATCAGTTTATGTATCAATGGAAGAAAACACGTTGTGATGCAATGAAAAGCTGTGAAATCAATTGGGAATAATATAATTCCACGAAGGTGGGGCAAGGTGGTAGTACAGAAAGAATCAGTCCAAACTGGATATCAAAGTTTCATACCCCATCAACCACATGACATCATTAGTGCTTTGAAAATACATATGATTAAATATGATGTGCTATTTTCCTTTTAGTATTTCTCTGCCAAACAAACCCCTTTGAATGTCTCATTCAAGTAGTTTTCATCCATTAAGCTATAAGGACCTTCGTTCTATACCTGAACCTTCTGATTACTTCCTCCTTCCTGCTTCTGTTTATAACCTGGAGTTCTATGGTGCCACACTCTCCTTCCTGTATCGCCCTGCTCATCTATTCTTGGTTGACTCCTCAAGTATTATTATTCTTCTGGTTATCCCTTAGGTTTTTGTTATTCACAGGATACCATATTTTTCTCACACTTTCGAGATGATTATACAACTTCATTATTTTTCACTATTAGTCACCTAAACACTCTTTATGGAAAAGGAGTATTTGTATCTGTAATAGTTTTCAATTGCTGCACTAACAGTCACAAAGTTGATGACTCAAAAAATACAGATGCATTCTCTTTTAGCTCTAGAAGTAAGAAGTCTGGAATCAGTTTTATTGAGCTAAAGTCAAAGTGCCAGAACATGTGACTCCTACTGTAGGTTAGAGAATTCATTTCTTTACTTTTCCCACTTCTATTCCTTAAGCTTGGTTCACGGTTCCCTCCTCCATCTTCAAAGCCAGCAGCAAAAATTTTTCTCTCCTTTCTGATATCTGCTTCCATCCTCACATCCTATTCTTGACTTTCATCCTCCTGCTAGCCTTTCATAAGGACCCTTGTGAATACATTGTGTCCACCTGGATAATACAAGATAATCTTCCCATCTCAAAATCCTTAATCACACCTGCGAAGCCTCTTTTACCACGCAATGCAGTATGTGAAAGTTCTACTTACTATGTAAGATTCCATGGATCATGTGTGAATGTATTTGAAGGCGGAGGTGTTTGTCAACCTACCATAGTACCCAAGATTCTGATGCACATCACTAACAAATTGTTTCATAGGAATTTCAAACTCAAATTGTGAAAAACTTACTGCGACTTATTATTCTATATCCTAGGCCAAATCTTTTCCTTTCATATTCCACATCTTAGTTGGTGGTAAAGTTACCTCCCTTCATTTTTTCAAGTCAGAAATTTAGGTGTCACCTATGACTTCCTCCATTCTCTACATAATGCATGTGATTCCTCTCTTTGGAAATTGTAACTTCCTTATTTTCAGTTTTCATTTGTATCCTCAGCACCACATAAAAATAAAATAAAGATATTGTGTCCACCTATAACTAAAAAAATAAATATTAAAAAATGTGTTTTCAAGCTCAGCACATTGAAAAAAAAATCTAAAAATAATGACCGTATCTACAGCAATTTATTCTGCTAAAATCCAGATTGGGGTCTCTGTATATTATTTCCACCAAGAAAACCAAGGATCTTTGAAGAAATGAATGATTGCAAGCCTGGGACAAAATGTCTAGTAAGTGAACTTGAAACAATGTATTGTTTGTTATCAAATTATAAAGAAAGTAAAATTTAGAACTCTGTGACTTTGTTCTTTCAATGTCCTCTCCTGGAGAATAGTTTCAACTCTGCCATCCTTTAGTCATTCAGCAGACATTATTTCCTTCAGAAAAATCTCACTGGGCCCCATGGTTTTGGTTGAAAATTTCTTCCTATTTCCTCAAAAAGTAGGCTCCATCCTATCAGTATGATTTAATATCAAATTGAAATGATGGTCACCTATCTTGTCACCAACTTCTGCTATCAGAATTTAAGTTTCATGTTTAAATTTCATTCAAGGTATAAAGAAATAGTTTTGTATCTTCACCCAAGAACATAATGTCAAGCTTGCTACAAAAATTTATATTATACAAAATTATTACTATATGATTAGAATAAATGCCTATTGGACTGAACTCAACACAATTTCCTCACTTATAAAAATAACATAATCATTCAGACCCCATATGGTTACCCTGGTGATTAAATGAGGCAGTACATGCAGAGCATCTGGCACATAGCAGGTGCTTACTAAGTGTTACTTTTCATTCCTTCACAGAGCCTTCCTTAACAACTTTGGTTTGTGGTTTATTCTTTTATCTTTATTGTCTCCATCCGGGGTTACAATTTGGCTCCTAGTTCCTTGATAATAATTCTGTGTATATATTAGTTTTCTCTCCCCATCCAATCTGCACACTTCTGGTCACAACTGCTTCTTATCCTTCTTTCCAGCTTCATTGCCCTTGGACAGAGGAGGTGTTCAATATACACTTTTTAAGTTGGCTGAGTACTCTCTATATGTGTTCTATTATGTTACATTAAAAACAGCTCTAAAGCCAGGTCTCCATGACAGCAAACAAATCTTTGGCCAAGAAATAAGCCAGTGCATAAAACATGCTGTCAACTTGCCTTTCATACTAACCTATGCAGGTGTGTGTCTGTTTAGGGAGTAGAATATTATGGAATATCAATGCCAATTTAGTGTGGGGGTGAGGTGAGGGTTGCATATATAAAGATATTCTGTGAAAATCCTGAATTTACTGACTGTTCTCAAGGAGCATGTGCGCGCGTGTGCACACACACACACTCTAAAACTGTATGAAGTTTACCATAACCACAGTGTCATTCTACTTTACATATTCTAAACACCTCCAGGAATATATTCTTTCTCAAAACCATACTTGTAGAACATCAATATTCTGCCTTTATCACTTCAATTTAAATGTGTGCCAGAGTTACAATATCAAAGAAATTCTGGGAAGTGGTTCAGTGTGCTGAGAGTCACAGGAAAAATGGGTATTCAGTGTTCAGATGATCACCCCACATTTATAGTACAAGGGATAAGGATACAAATTCTGGAGACTGAATACCTGAGTTTCATTTCTGGTCTTTGCTCTTGCTGTGTGATAGAATTTTTTTCAAGTTTATTCAAGCATCTGAAGGCATTTGAAAAGTACCTAATATATTCCAGACCCTGTCTTAGGTACTCAGGAAAGAGAAGTAAACAATGTAGAGAAAAATTTCTTCCGTCATGGAGCTTACATTCTAATGGGAGGAGACAGAGAAGAGACAGCAATAACAAAAAAATGTGTAGAGGGCTGGGTAATGAAATACTCTGAGGAAAAATTAGGAGTGAAATAAAGAAGATAGATTAAGAATCTGCTTTAGTCAGCTTTTCCTCACTTTAACCAAAATATATGACCAAAACAACTTAGAAGTGTGTGTGTGTGTGTGGGGGGGAGTTTATTTTGCCTCATGGTTTCAGAGATTGAGTCCATGGTGAATTGACTGTATTTTTCAAGGTCTGTCTAAGGTGAGGCAAGACATCATGGTGAAGGGGCCTGGCAGAGGGAAGGTACTCAGGACATGGCAGCCGGGAAACAGAGAGAGGGAGAATGGAAATGGAGCCACAGGGAAGAAGAACACTTCCAGGGCACACACCCAGTGACCCACCTTCTCCAATCACCCCCACCTCCCTCCAGTCTAAAGTTATCACCCAGTGAATTCATTCAAACTAGGTCGGTCTGATTAGGTTACAGCCCTCACAATCCCTCATTTTACCTCGGAACAATCCTGCATGATATTCATCACAATCAAACCATAACAGTGTATTTGTAAATAGGTTTGAAATGTTATCTAGAGTGTCAGGAATGATCACACTGGGAAAATGAAATTTGAGAAATGATCTTAAGGGAGAGGGAGGGAGTATACAATTATCAGGAAAATTACTAAAAAGCAAATAGCAGGTGTAAAACCTTTGAGAAACAGAAGAGTGGAAGAAGATGAGAAATATCTAGTCTTGTTTGGCCATTTCTAGGATCATGGTTTTATTCTGAGTGATTTGGAAAGTGCTGAAAACGTTTTGAGCTGATTTGTGGACTGTTCTGATTTATGTCTTCACAGGATTGCTCTTTTTACTAAGAGTAGGTTGAAGTGGGGCGGAAGCAGGAGATCAGTTAGGAGCCTATTAAAAACATTATTATGAAGTTATGTTTTGGGAATATGTTAGTGGATAGATTGCTTGAATGGAATGAGAGAATGTGGTCAAGGACAGCTGAATGATTTGGGGCCTGATTAAGTAGAAGGATAAGTTGCCATTAAGGACAGAGGAAAATCTGTGGAGCAAATTTTATTGAATAAGCATAGAAGCCAGCTCAGTTTTCCAAGTTTGAAAAGCTTATTAAACATCCAAGTCAGTGAGATACAAGAATCTCAGTTCAGAGGGGAGAATTTAAATGAGAGTTATAAATAATCAAATTGGTTGAGCAAAACGATAATATTTAAATCTGTAAGATTAGATGAGATAAATAAGTGAGTATATGTAGGTGGAAAAGTTCAGAGCTTCCACAGTGCACTCAGTGGTAAGACCTAACTCAATGATCCATTATTAGGATCAAGTTATATATGTACAATCCTTAGGACATCGTCTGGTATGTAGCAATCTTTCAATGAATATCAGATGTGGTTGTTTTGCTTTACACACAATAGAATGAGACATTCTTGTTCAGATATTATGTACCACAAATTATGTTGTTAAATGGAGACTCAATTTCATTTGACACAAACACACTTCTCACACATGTTCTTTTCCAAAGCATATTTTCCTGTAGTAATCTCACATAATAAAATAAAATAATGGAGTAGTATTGGAATTAGAAGTGAACACTTATTTCATCTTTTCTGAGCTTTCCTCTACTAGAATCCAGAATCTGTTTATTGTCCCTATTTTATTCTTCCATGTTATCCTGTTACACACCTCGGGTTTAATTTAACTCCATAAGTTTTAGTTTGCATGTATGTCTTACCCAATAGACTAGTAAAACTTTGGGATTGCGATGTGTCTTATTTGTCTTTATATTCTTAGTGCACAGTACACACCAGAAACCCAGAAACTACTCAAATATTTGGTGAGTTATTAGAATAGATGGTGGATATCAATAACGTGCATGTACTAAGACTCTTTGATAATTTCTTTCTCCCTACAAGAGCCTGATTAGATTGGAATTAGTAACCCCATTAAAAGGCTAAAAAAATTATTTACAGAGACTAATTGATTATATAAGAGTAATGATCTAATTAATTTAAATTCTTGTATCATTCCACATAAACAATCTAAGGTCCAATTGTTCCCTGCCCTGTTGAAAAACCAATATGTAAGTTCAAAGTATTTATGAAAGATGATTTGAAAAAATAGAAAGGTCACTAATTATAAATGATCTGTAAAATAGTCTAGGCTACTATTAGATAAACTTTTATAGGAGCTTTGCAAAATATTAGGTACAAAGAAGATAAATTGTAATAATGTAGCAACAAGATTTTAAATATGAGTATATATTATACATAACAATCTATTATTTGAGTAATCACAAATCTACAGAAAAATTAAAAGCACACAGTGATTTTTTCTGTAACCTCACAAATTTTAATGTATATTTTTTATACTGCTCATATAACCACAATATAAGCATCAGGATCAAGAAATTAACATTGACATTTCTTACTGTTAAATCCTCACACCCCATTCAGATTTCACCGTTTGTCTCCTAATGTTCATACTAGCATGTTCATAACCACAAGCTATATTTGGTTATCATATTACTGTAGTCTTTTCAATATGGAACGATTCCTCAAGTTATTCCTTGACTTTCATGATCATAACACTCCTGAAGATTACCAGCCTATTATTTTGGGGAGAGTCTCTTAGATTAGGATTGTATAAGGTTTCACAATGGCAAGATTCAGGTATGCCTCACTGATGGCGTCACTGCGTTTTTCTCATTGCCATCTCTTAGGGATCATGAGATTTTAATAGGTTTATGCTAATCAAACTTATTTTGATCACTTGATTAAGGTGTCTCAACTCTAAATTTAATTAACTCTTATAATCAAGATTTTTTTGTATATACTATGTTGATATCACATTAATTAAAAAGCTTTCAATTAAGTAATGTCTATAACAATTTGGTCTCAGGATTTTTATTTTCTCAGTGGGTAATAATTTGTTTCTATCAACTATTTTAATGCTCAGATAAACACAGATCTGCCACTGGGAGCCTCTTTCATGCTGGCATCTGTCTCCTTCATGACTCATGGAGCACCTCCTGTTTACCGGTAGATGAAGATGTTCCAGAGCCATTTTGTATATACTTTGTGCCAGCCTGGACAATGAAAGGAAGAGAAAAAATGAACTAGCAAATGATATTTTTAAAGGCCAAAGTTTATATGCTATTTTCCAATTATAAAAAATTTCCTATGAATACTTTTTAAAATATTTTTATGTATTTCAATTGTTTTTCTTTTGGGGGGGGCACTAAGGATTGAACTCAAGGACACTCAACCACTGAGCCACATCCCTAACCCTATTTTGTATTTTATTTGGAGACAGGGTCTCACTGAGTTGTTTAGTGTCTTGCCCTTGCTGAGGCTGGCTTTGAACTTTCTATCCTCCTGCCTCAGCCTCCAGAACCATTGGGACTATAGGCGTGCACCACCGTGCCTGGGTATGTACTTCAAATTTAATTGCAGCTACTTATGATTCTGTGCCTTTGATCAAATAAAACTTCTATCAAGTGACAGGCACAGAACCAATGTATATAGATTTTTATTTTCTAGCTTACAGTTGTTAGTTTTCAGGATTTCTTAGAAACATAGATGCAAGAGTTTTAGAGTTGAAAAAGAGCCAAGAATTTATGTAATTCAAACTTTTTCTCATTACTGAAATTGCTCTGTGGATTCTTGCTTGACTGTGTCCCAAAGGCCCTTGAATCACCAGAGAGAGGACTTTCCCACTTCTTGCCATTGTCCTTTCCCTATTAGATAATTCAGATTTTGGAGTTGTGTTACAATGTCTATTTCTCTGATTTCTGCTCTTAAAACTAGTTCTATATGTTTGTGGAAGAAAGAAAGAAAGGATTTACTGCATTCTCTATAATAGCCATCCAAATGCTGGAGAAAGTGTGGACACTGCCCTGCTGACCTTCATAGCTTTTTTTCTTTTCTGGTGAAACATTTCCAATTTCCTCAATCTTCATGGTACCTATTTTCCTGCTCCCTTATTTGCTTATAGTAGAAAAGTCCAATGACCTACTAAGAATATAGAATACTCCCAAGGTTTTAATTATTCTATTTGAATTTAATAGTATAGAAATTGTTCCTTTACATATTGGATACCTAACAAACTCACTCTGTGAATTATTTCAGTGAAGATTGATCCACTTTGCTACAAATGCACAAATTTCTAGGACTTCACCTGATATACACTAGGAAGTCCAGAGTCTAGTATCTCTATACTAGACACTGCAACACAGCTAATTGTTAATATTTTAATAAACCATTATACTTCACTTTCTGTACTTCCAATATAGAAAACTTGATAAATTCTATGAACGAGATTATTTTTAACTTTGAATAAAAATTTTAAATTTGAATAAAAATTTTAATTTTAAGCAAATTCCCAGATTTGGATGAAAGAAGGAAAACTGAGAATGTTGTAGACAACTGGAAGAACTTTAATTAAATTCCAGACCCATGAGCCCTCTGTTGAGAAGAGCTTACTTCTGATCCCTAATTTGAAGCCTTGGGATTTTAGAAAAAAATGTTATCCAATTCCACTACCATGGAGGTCCAGCAGGGGATTGCAAACTATGGTGAGAAAGAAATTGTGAGACCACATCAAAATGTCACAAAATAATTCCCTCTCTATGTAAGTAACTAATGGGTGTCTAAAATATTTAAATAGAAACGACTTTAGGAAAGCTCAATGATATAAGCTAATGAGTCTTTAAACCAAAAAGAGCCTAAGTAACCATGAGAAGCCAGTGAGTGTTACTTTAAACTCTGATTTGACAAATGACTTTCTAAACTATGATGGAGAAATAATTGCATACTTCTCAGTTTCTTTCACCAGAACATAATGAATATTTGTGAAACTGTGCTACAAGTCTTACTAATTTTACAAAATAAGCTGTATTCATAATGTGTAGTTAAAGTTTACAAGTTTTTAAATTTTCTCCTGACTTTTGAGTTAGGAAATGCAGAGAGAAATGTGAGGAGAATAAAATAATAGCATTCCTCATGTTAGTATAATCACTCTGAAAAACAAAGAAAGGAAAAATCCATTATTCTAGTTCCTTATGAAGGTAACTCCTAAGAACAGATGTGGAGTCAATTACCCAGTTAGTTTTTTTTCTGAAAACTAAATGCAGTCCTAAGACATCTCAGTTAAAGAAGGGAAACGTTGGCTTTTAAATATACAGCTTATGATTTTGCAAAATATTTTAAGATATTTTTCTTTTTGTTTTTAAGGGACATATTTAATTGACATTAAATTATTTCATAGACTTTATAACAGAAACTATAGGAATACAAAGGACCATTAAATAATTATTCTGAAAAAACATATTCTAATAAATTTAAAAATCTAGAAGAGAAGGAAAATTTTCTTGATACATATGACCTATCAAAATTAAACAAAAAGGATATCAAAAATCCTGAATGGAGCAATAAACACAAA
The DNA here is from genome assembly GCF_048772815.1 of Callospermophilus lateralis. Taxonomy (NCBI): domain Eukaryota; kingdom Metazoa; phylum Chordata; class Mammalia; order Rodentia; family Sciuridae; genus Callospermophilus; species Callospermophilus lateralis. The sequence continues at coordinate 134,442,774 of NC_135308.1, forward strand.
TGATATTGAACAAAGAAAAGCTCAAGAGCAGATGGATTCACTGTTTTTAAGCTTCTAAAGAACTAACACCAATGCTTCTCAAGGATATCTTTGAATTGAAAGAGAGGAAACCTTTCAATTCAAAAGCTCATGCTGTGAGACCAGCATTACCCTGTTATGCAAACCTGACAACACATCCAAAAAAGAAAATCATAGACAAATATCCCTGATGAACATAGATACAAAAATCCTCAATACAATATGGGTAAATGAAATTCAATAGCACACCAAAAAAATCACATCCCATGATAAAACTGTTTTCATTTCAGGCATGCAAAGATGGTTCAACGTGCATGAATCAATAAATGTAATACATTACTTAAATTGAATGAAGGATCAAAGTCAATTTAATAGATGGAGAAAATACATTTGATAAAATTTAATAACACTTCATGATAAAAATCCTGAACCAATTAAGATCAGACCTTAGCAAAATAAAAGCCATGTATAACAAACTCACAGCCAGCATCATACTGAATGGGGAAAAACTGAAAGCATTTCCTCAAGCTCAAGAATAAGAGGATGATATCTACTATCATTGCCCTTATATAATAAAGCACTAGAAGTTTTAACCAGAGATGTTAGGAAAGAGAAATGAGTAAAAAGCAAACAAATAAAAAAGTAGAAAGTAAATTTATTCCTGTTAGCAGATTATATGATTCTATAAGTAGAGAAACCTTAAGACTCCACCAGAAGACTATTAGAATTGATAAACAAATTCTCTAAAGTAACAGGATATAAATCAACATTCAAAAACCAAAAGCAAGAAACAGATGCAAAAATTGACAAGTATGATTATATCAAACTCAAAAGCTTCTGCATAGCAAAGGAAACCGTCAACAAAGTGAAGTAACAACTTGCAGAATGGCACAAACTATTTGGCAGCTATACACATTTCAGAAAGAAATCATGAAAGCAACTCCATTCACAATAGCTACAACAAAACAACAGCAAAAAAAAACCCCTAATTAATAGACTCCAATGACGAAGTGAAAGATCTCTAAAATGAAAATAAAGCAATGAAGAAAGAAATTGAAGAAGACACTAAAAGATGGAAGGACCTCTCATGTTCTTGGATTGGAAGAATTAATATTGCTATGTTCATATTACCTAAAGTGATCTACAGATTCAGTGAATCCCCATCAAAATACCCATGACATTCTTCATGAAAAAATCAAAAACAATAACAAAAAATCCTAAAATGCATATGGAAGCAGAAACAACAACTATAGATAAATCAATCATGAACAAAAGAGCAAAGCATCAAAGTACCTGATTTCAAGGTGTTTTTTTTTTTTTAAATGTAGCACTGAGGATTGAACCCAGAAGTTTGTGCATGCCCCACAAATGTTATACCATTGAGCTACATTTCTAGTCCTTAGGTACCTGATTCCAAAACACACTATCGAATTTTTGTAATAAAACAACATGGCCTTGTCATAAAAACAGACACATAGACCAAAATAGAGAATACAGAAAAAACCCCACACATTTGTAGTCAACTGATTTTTGACAAAGGTGCTAAAAACATACATTAGAGAAAGGACAGCTGGATCAACAATGGTGGTGGGGAACTGGATATCCACATGCAGAAGATCTGTACTTGACCTATATCTCTACTGCTGTACAAAAGTCAACACAAAATACACCAAAAAACTTAATGTAAGACCTGAAACAATGAAACCAGAAGTAAACACTTTAAGATAATAATATTGGCAATTGTTTTCTGGGTAGGACCACAAAAGCAAGGAAACAGATGCAAAAATTGACAAGTGTGATTATATCAAACTCAAAAGCTTCTGCATAGCAAAGGAAACAGTCAACAAAGTGAAGTAACAACTTGTAGAATGGCACAAACTATTTGGCAGCTATACATATGAGGGAGGGTAAGTATCCAGAACACGTAAAGAACTCAAAAGCTTAACAATGAAAAAATAAGTAATTCAAGTTAAAAAAAAAACAAGCAAATGATTGGAATAGACACTTTTCAAAATAAGAAATACAAATGGCCTGTAAATATATATATATATATATATATATATATATATATATATATATATATATATATACACACACACACACACATACACACACACACACACACACACACACACACACACACTTAGTGTCCTTAGCCATCAGGGGAATGCACATCAAAACTACTATCTCTGTTAGAAATCACTATAACAAAAAACAAAACAAAATAAGACAAACAAAACAGAGAAATATGCCTGATGAGAATGCAGAGAAAAACAACTTCACTCTTGTTGGAAGTGTAAATTTGTATAGCAATCCTGAAGAACAATACTGAGGGTCTTCAAACACTAAAAATAGATCATATGATCTAACTATAACACTCCTGAGTATATTCATAGGAGATGAAATCAGTATACAAAAGTGATACCTGCTGCCCATATTTATTGAAGCACTACTCATAATAGCAAAATATGATATCAGTTTACGTGCCTATCAACAGATAAATGAACAGAGAAAATATGGTATATATATATCAAATGAAGTATTCGTTAGCCATAAAGAGAAAATGAAATCTTGTCATTTGGGGCACAAATAGACAGAAGTGGAGAACACTGTGTTGAGTGAAATAAGACAAAAAATAAGTATCACATGTTTTCTCTCATGGAAACTAAAAAAAAAAAAAAAAAAGTTAACTAGAAAGTAGAAATATGATGACTAGGAATGAGGAAGATGTGGAGGCAGGAGATCAAGGGAGAAATAGGGCTGGTGGGTATGATCAATGCATGCTGTCTGTATGTGTGAAAATAACGCACCAAATCCCATTAATGTGTAAAATTAATATGTGGTAATATAGTAAAAAACAAAAAAGAAAGGAAAAAGTGAGGAAGGAAAGAGGGAGGGAGAAAGGTAATGGGGGAGGGAGGGAGGGAGAAAGGGAGTATCCAAAAGCACCTTGTTCACTAAGTACCTCGCATCAGGGTACTCATCAGGACTGTAAGTCAATTAAGATTACCCAAATGGACCTGGAGGGGGCTGGATCCAACATAATCAGAAAGTGTACATCCATAAAAATGGGGTCCTAATTAGGATAAGCTATATTCCATGCTTATATGATTATATCAAAATGGATTCCACTGTCCTATATAGCTAAAAAAGAACATCATCTCCCTTCCCCCGAAAAAATAATAGGGGCCAGAGTGGCCTGCCCAGGTGTTTTCAATCCCCTAAATGACCATTAAACCTTCCAGAACTGATCCTCCAACCTGATGCCATCTTATCTCCTGCAATGCCTTCATGCAATATGAGAGCTCAGACTTAGCTGACACCTGACTTGGGGAATAGTCTTTGCACCAGCAAAACTCACCAGCTCCCCCCATGTATCAGGTCACAGAGGGCAGTCAGAAAAACGTGTGCTTGTCCTGATGGAGAGATATATGGAGACAAAAAGTCGTTCCACAGAGAAAGATGCATCTTGAGCTGGTTTTTAAAGAGGTACTTCCTGAGTTATGGCAGAAGGCAATACCATTCCTGAGCCTTAGGGACCAGACTGCCTTGGCTTTCATTTCCAGGGCAGCAGCAGTACTGTAAAGGGCATATTCATCCTGACATGCTCTAGGAGCTAGATTATGTGTTCCTATGAATAACTTCCCATTTTATCCACATCACTGTATATTTACATTCCATGTAAGTGATACATAGGCAGATCTATGTTTATTAATAATTACATATATTTTATATGTATTTATCATTTGTTAAAACATAAAATATTTCCTAAAACAAAGAAAATCTTCTGTAATAATAATATGTTTGTCAATGGAGAAAGTATGGTAGGCATATATTGGTTATTTAATTTTATACATTTTGACTATGTAATTTAAATTTGAGGTTATGATAGGAGTGATTAAAGGTTTTGATTCTTTTCTAAAAATATTGATTCTTATGTAAGAATAAAGCATCTCTTAGCTCGTTATGTAAAATGATTTCATAGATCCTATTTCCCCCATTTTCTGTTAAGATTATTTAAATTTGGCTATGAAAGTGATTAGAACATATTTTTAAAGATTTTTATAATAACAATTAATATTCTCCCGACTAAAAAATAGTCTACCAAGATTGTTCTTATAAGTCTATATCACAATAGTAATATAAATATCAGTACCAAAATACCAAAATCAGTGCCATCAGTATGAAAATCATCTACTACCAAATAAAGAACAGATATTTGTGACTTTCTCAGGAAGTTGCTCTTAAACCAGTCTTGATGCTGGGGAATAAAGCACCTGTAGACTGATTGCCTAGCACTCACAAGACCCTTGGTTTGATTCCTAGCACTAAAACAAAGCAAAACAAAACAAGATAGAACAAAAGAATGTATTGCACAAAACCAGGCATTTTTTTGTCTGATTATCTTATTGAGATAATGAAATGTTTCCATATTTAAAAAATCAATAGATAGCAGTTTTCAAGATTTAAAATTTTAACATTTTCTGCATTTGCAAATTTCACCTTCATTGATAGAAAACAACTTTTTATTAGAAGCTATTTTAGGAACTGAATTAAGTGTAATAATGTATTAACTATCAATGGGAAGTTAAAAATTTCAATCAAAAAGTGGATTTCAAGGAGCAATTGTAAAATGAAACAGGTTATTTGGAAGAACTATTTTCCTTATTGATGATTTAGCATTCATGGGTAGTAACTTGAATTTAATTCTAAAATTTATCAGATATTAAAAATTAATGCCAAGTGATTATAAACATTGGCTATAGCAACTTTTTTTCTGAACACTTAAGAAATATGCTGAAAGTAATTTTAAGAATTTAATGACTTTAAAGTTCTTGTGATTTAAAAAAAAAAAATGCCCCCACTCTGTTGTATTGCCATTGTGTGGTGGGGACATTGCCTCCCTCCTCTAATGAAGTGCATTAGTCAAGAGCTCAGTGACCTCTGACAAGGCTCAGTATGGGATTATAGCCTGACAGGAGGCAGCTGGAAGAAATACTTGACAATTCACACTTAAAGTAATCCCTGAAAATTGCATGGCAGTTATGAGGAAGTAACAGTTTGGCTCCCTTGTGAAAAAGACTAATAAAAGATATTTCAAGTAGACTTTTGGGACACTAACTATAGTTTCTGAATTAAAGCAAAATTATCAGGTTCTTTAAGCACCAGTCAATAGGGAACAATTTTCATGAATAGATTCAATCTATGGCCCTATTTCAAGCAGCTACCACTTTAGTCCATTGATAGAAACCTCATTTAGCCAATGAATTGTTTATAATTGACTAACTTCTTTAACTGAGTTTTATCACATCTCACATGTAAAAACATTTCAGTGAGGGCTCACAGGGAATAATAGTTGCAATCATAAACATAAAATGGTCATTTTCTGTAAAAATTATGGCAAACATCAATAATACAAACATATAATAATATGTTTGATGTATTTTTCAACATTGCTATTTTTCTAAATGTGTGCTTTTCAAATAATAACTGCTGTGCTATAATCTTTCTAAAAATTTCTACTTAATAGGAAAATATTTTATAAAATATTTTTTGTAAAATATTTTCTAAAAACTTTCCACTTAATAGGAAAATATTTTATAAAAATAACTTGCAATGATTATGTATTTAGTAAGGTGTTTGAAATCATATAAAATTTTCATAGCAATGCACATAATTAAAATATTAAAAATTACATTAAAATATAGAGTAATCTATTCTTCTACGTAACTTCTTCCCCTAAGTCTCAAAGCATCAGATGTTTCATTTTGATATCTGCTGCTATTCACTTACAGTTGTGACTAAAACCCATTCCACAGAGAAATGTAAACATCAGAGTGGAATTTCCTTGGAAAATTTACTTTGTTATCTAACTTCGAATTTTTGTTATTCATGATATCTATTGATTAATTTATATCTAGTAGGTATTCAATAAATATGTGATGGATTAAATTGAAATAACCGCATAAGTTAGAAGCATACTTCATATTGTTACTAGAAATTCTCACAATTGTTCAACATTTCTATGCAAAAAGTTTTCCTAGATCCTTCAACAAATATTGTTTGATATCCATTTATGTGACAACTACTCTGCTAAAGGAAGAGTTCTATTTAAAAAAAAAATCTATACAACTTTTTTACTTTCCACTGAACTTATGGTTTAACCTCTGTATTTACTCATTATGTCTATAGACCATTTTAAGAAAAACTGAGTCAATAAACCTTTTGTTATCCAGAGCAATCCGTGGTTATTTGTAGCATTCTTTGTTCAGAGATAGGGTGACTCATTTTCCAAACAAACAAACAAAATATATCATGTTCCTAATTCTCCACCTAATAATAATAGTTTTACTACCTGTAAGCCAGTATCTAATTTATGCATTTACTTTCAACATTTGTACTCTCAGAGTTCATCAGAGAACTCTTATTATGACCCTTATGAACGGTTTATAAGAATTTAGGCTAAATGTTCAAAAACTTGTTTGCATGTTTTATGGTGTGAAGCTGGCTAAAGTAAAGGAAGGAAGCAGAACATCAGCTCAGTCATGGCTGGTGGGAGAACTCCTGATTCCTTTCTCAAATAACTAACTTTAGGATGCTCTAACTGCTTGAATGTAGAGGGAATTTAGGTCCCACAAGTAATGGCATCCATAGGAATGACTGTGCAGCAGCTGTGAGATAATATGCAGGTTGAAGGGTCTCCTGGGTCTCCTATGACATGTATATTAAGAGTTACTGATTTAGACCATGTGTTGCTTAGCTAAGAGAACTACTTGTTAGGTGATCAAATTCAGTCATTATCTTTAGTTTAATGTTTATCAAGGGGATGAGGAAATCTTGTTGAATTCAGTATTTCACTTCCCCATTCTTAGATATTCTACAAGAATACCTGTTCTTTGTTTATTGATTTATATTTATAAGAAACTTTTGAAAAACAGTATTATGTCTACAAAGGATTCAAAAGATAATGTATGGTGGATCATGATCTTTCCAATTTCAAAAATTGCTTTAGGTGAGTTGTTCTCATTTTGACATATTTTTAAAAAGGACTTGATATTTTTACCATTCTTGAAGAAATTTCCAGCTTGTCACTATGTGAGTTAAGAATGATGATCTTACATAGTTGGACCCTTATAGCTGATCACAAGGTATTCAGTTCTTTCAAGGTTTGCATACTTTTCTGAATAGTAAAATTGAGATTAAAAAAAAACTTGTAATTCAAATGACTGTAAAAATTAAATGAGCAAGCAGAATTACATGTTCTTCTTAAATTCAAAAGTCCTCAAAGTAATTTAAAATGTCAAACTGTTTTACTTCTTTCTTTCACTCACCTATCCATTTGCAGATATTTGTGATACAATTAAAAATTCACTACCTAGCTTGTATTCAACTTTGTATACAGAAAAAAATGAGATATGATATATCCAAAGTATATGATATGATATATCCAAAGTATATTTTCTATGATTCTGAATCTTGGAAATAAGTCCTTTGAATTTTATGGCTACATACAAACTTGCTCATACCTCTTCAAAGTATTTCCTCTGTAATGGTAGATATAACTGAATATAATAATGAGAACCCATAGAAATTTCTTTTTTATATAATAGAGGCTGTGTGTGAAGTTGGTGGTTGCTTATAATTAATTTTTAGGCAATAAAACACAAATAGACTCTTAAAAATATGGAGCTACATTAAATATAAAGTAAATGGACATCTAAAAATTGCTCAAAATAAATGTCACACATGATCTTTACTCACTGTTTTATAGCTCTTATATTTTTTTTCTAACTTCACTTTTTAATTGTTTGCCACCCATGATTTCTTTCTTTTTTTGTGTATAATGTCGATAGAAACATGAACTCTGGTTTAGGAAAACTAAGTTTCACACTTTGTTTTAAATGAAAGTTGTTTTCCTTTTAGATTTAAAAAAATCCAGTGATTCAATTGGTCAGGTGTTAGTGTATTTATTCCAAAATGTACTCCAAAGGTTAGGGTTGAGGATATTTTCTTTAAACTCTTGCCATAGAATATCTGAGGAAGTAGAATTGCCTGGGGAGCAGATTTGACTTCACTTGGAACCAGCCAAATTTTCTTTTTGCTCAATATGGCTTTTACAGAATTTATGACACTCAGCCTAGCAAGGTCATAACCAGTAGCTCTTATTTATAAATAGAATTGACTATTTGATACTGTGCTTTTATAAAATTATATATTATGTATCATATGTTCTGTGCTGATATTTTTTTGTGTTGTCAATTCTCCATTTGATGAGACTGATGTTCAAGCTAGGACCGTATGGAACATTGGCATGTTTTCTTTAAACTCACATTTATCATGTATGCATACCTGAGGGATGAATCATTCACTTATGTATCTCCTGTAGAACTAAACAAAAAAAGAATTCTGTAATCTTCTAAATAAGTAAGCCTCAAGATTATATATTAGAAACACCTTTTTTTCCTATGTAGTGGCAAATCTAATGCAAGCATGGAATAATGCTTAAAATGCTTGCAGAATGGTTAAATGTTCAACAGAAGCCTAGAGACTTGTGAGCAATGATGACTTATAAAGACTCTGTCCTCTCAAACCTACCAGCTTTCCATAATATCACATTACTGTTTTTCTCAGGTATTTGTCTTCCAATCTTTCCTATTCCTACTGTGATTCTCTAAAGCACTCATTCATCACTTTAAGGAGTGTTTGTGTCATTTGATGAAATGGCCAACTGTTCACTATCACACAGATTATATATCAACTCTGTCATCCAATTTGAAGCTTGACCAATCTGATAAAATTACAATTTATTCAAAATTTCTTGTAAGCCATTTAATTTGGGCAGGAAGTGGTAAAAAGTTTAAGAGATGATGAGCAGGATAATGAGCAGTTTATCTAATGGACATTCATCAGGGCACAAGAACAGAACAAAGGAAAGGAAGAGTCAAGGGATTGGTAAAAACAAAAAAGCAAGTGGGGCTCAGGGAAGATGGGAAGAAAAGTTAGAAAAGTAGAGGAAATAGGTAAGACAAGTGGGATGGAATCCGAGGGAAGCATTTTCACACTTTCTAGCCACACAGAACACTCAATAAATGTTAAACAAATTACCAAATGTTCTCTTTAGGAGTATCAGATATCTCAGAGGTCAAGTTGGTTAAAGACTTACAATAACTGAAGGCAATTATGAGGTCACTGGTGACTACTCTGAAAGCAAACAAAACGGATTTGTGGGGGCAGAAGTCATATTTTAGAATAATGAAGAGTAAAGTTGAGAAAGTGTTTATTATGAATACAAACAGCTCTTATAAGAAGTTTAGTCAGAAAGAATAGTTCTATTCAAGAAGTATTTATTGATCATCTATTTTTGTGATGGATTTTGTTCCCCAGTGGAACTTAGAGTCCAGTGGAGAAAACAAACCTTTAACAGGTAAGCTGAATATTAAGGCAGACTACGTGCAAGATGATGTGACCAATGGAGTGGACTTAGTTATAATCAAGGAAGATCTTTCTCATGAGAGACAAGTGAGACTGGGAATGAGTGAAAGTTAGGCATAGATTGGTAAGGGAGTACCAGAAAAAGAATATTATTAGCTATATAACTGAAACTTTATGCCTATAGAATTGAGCCTATGATTATTTACACTTTAAATTATGATAGTTTTTGTTGCATTCTTAACAAAATAATGGTTAAAGAATAAAGATAAGGGATTAGGTCCCAACTTCCTTAATAAAACTCCTGTGGTGCAAGAATTCAAATCAAGAATCAATAAATGGATTATGAACTCCCATTTGAATCTGATGTATGAAATATGATATGTCAAGAGCTTTGTAATGTTTTGAACAACCAATAAAAAAAAAGAAATGCTAAATCCATCATGTTGAGCAGAGCCTATGATGGTGTATGTAGACAAACCATGATGACCTTTGAGGGTGTTTGAGTCACACCAGAAGCTTCATGAAGCTTCCATGGAGAAAGGAGTGTTGTGGTCGCTCATAGACTATTAGAGACTGATCTACTTAAGGAGAATTTCCCCTATCAGGGGAGGCAGAGTTCATGTAAGAAATAAAAAGTGTCCTTGAGGGGTGGATGCATTGTAGAGTAGACTGTAGAAATAAATGGTGCTATTGCATATATAGTAAGAGAGTGTTCAATGAAAGTACAAATTTAATTACATTGGACAGAATTTTTTTTTGCAATCAATTGTGATGAAATCACTGGATACCTGAAGCAAAAATATAAAATTAAATATTTATCTCAATTGGAACAAAGCATAATTGAAATAATTCATAGATATAACCTACAAGAACTTATCAAATCATTTTAAAAGGAAGCATGAATGTCCTGCAAATTTAAGGTGTATGTGTCAGCTTTCTGTTACTCTTACAGATACCCATTAGAGTTTTTTGCTAAGTAATTTCCATAAATCAAGTTGCAGTTTGCTGCAATTCAACATATAAAGAGAATAGGTTTATTTTGGCAAACAGGTTTCATCTGATTAGTTGTTCCATTGTTTATGGGTCTATGATGAGACAGCACATAATCTTGAGAAAATATGCTGGAACAAAACCAATAACCTCAGGCTGAGAAATGAAAAAGATAAAGAGAAAGGGAATGGTTTCCTATAACCCCCTTTAGAAGCAAGCAAGTGACCTAAAGATCTCCCCACTCTGTCATACCTCTTAAAAGTTCCACTATTTCCCAATACCACTACTAGTAGCAGTATCGACCATGCCTTTGACACATGATACATTGGTTGGGATGATTAAGATGCAAATATAGCATGGTGAGCAAGTTTTTTTTTTTTTGTAAACAATCATATTGGATTACTAATCATAAATGATATAAAATTACTAATTTAATTTTATTAAAATTATATATTTTAGTTCATTAAATGAAAAAATTAAGGTGATTCTATTAGGGAGTTTTAATTATCACCAAAACTGACAAGTTCCAAATCCTAAGTTTTAACAAAGGGACTGACATATTCGTAAGCAGATTTTCAAAAGATTATTTTGTTCCAGTGTGGCAGGCAAACTGGTCAGAGAAAGATGACATAGAAGAAATAGTTAGGAGCCTATTGAAGTGATTAAGGTAAAGATAACTGTTTTTGCTTTACATGGTGGCAACACTGATAGATACAAATGGCAAAATAAAGATATCCAGGATCTTGAATAAAATTTTTTGGTAAATCTAAGATGTGAGTGTTTAATTTGAATTCAGCATTTTTTTTTCATTTTGTACAAGCTAAGTGATTTCTCTTACAGATGCACAGGTTGAAAAAAGTCTACTAACATGGTATATAAGACATTCATTTAACTTGAGAAAACCTTTTATTTTCACTGCTTGATTTTCTGCTATTATGAACCAAAGGAGTAAATAAGTAAATAAAATAAACAGAACTGGAGGACAAAAAAAAAAAAAAAAAAAAGAATCAATATATGGGATGGACTCAAACTAAAAAGTTTCTTCTCAACAAAAGAAACAATCTGTGAAGTGAATAGAGAGCCTACATCTTTGAAGCAAATCTTTAGCCCTCACACATCAGATAGAGCTCTATTCTCTAGGGTATATAAAGAACTCAAAAAGCTAAACACCAAATAACCCAATCAGTAAATGGGCCAACAACTTGAAGAAACACTTCTCAGAAGATAACGTATAATTAATCAACAAATACATGAAAAATGTTCATCATCACTAGCAATTAGAGAAATGCAAATCAAAACTACTCTAAGATTTCATCTCACTCCACTCAGAATGGCAGCTATTAAGACAAACAACAATAAGTGTTGGCGAGGATGTGGGGGAAAATGTACACTCATACACTGCTGATGGGGCTGCAAATTGGTGCAACCAATCTGAAAAGCAGTATGGAGATTTTTTGGAAAATTGGGAATGGAACCACCATTTGACTCAGCTATCCCTCTCCTTGGTCTATACCCAAAGGACTTAAAAACAGCATACTACAGGGACACAGTCACATCAAAGTTTTTAACAGCAAATTCACAATAGCTAAACTGTGGAACCAACCTAGATACTCTTCAATAGATGAATGGATTAAAAAAATGTGACATATATACACAATGGAATATTACTCAGCAATAAAAGAGAATAAAATCAGGGCACTTGCAGGTAAATGGATGGACTTGGAGAAGATAATGCTAAATGAAGTTAGCCAATTCCCCAAAACAAGATGCAGAATATTTTCTCTGATATAAGGGAGCTGATTAATAGTGGGATAGGGAGAAGGAGCATGGGAGGAGTAGAGGAGCTCTAGATAGGGTGGAGGGGTTGGAGGAGAAGGGGGGGGGTATGAGGTTATTAATGATGGTGGAATGTGAAGATCATTATTATCCAAAATACTGGTATGAAGTCACGAATTGGTGTGAATATACTATGTATACAATCAGTTATGAAAAATTGTGCTCTATATGTATAATAAGAATTATAATGCATTCTGCTGTCATATATAAATAAAGAAGAATAAGGATAAGATAATATTACTAATTGAAGAATATAAAATGAGACAGAGCCAAGAGATAGCAAAGAGCTTTTAAATTTTAAAATATATAACATCCATGAAAGTTAGACATTACTTTCATGTACTTATCACTTCATTTAACAAATAAAACATTACAATAATTTCAAAGCCTTCTGTGTTCTTCTCTCTGTGAATCCTTTCTACTTTCCATCAATATATACACTGATCTATCTATTTATTTATCTATCTATCTATATATTTGGTCTGTATTCACAAAATATATAAACATATATATGTTATAATATATTATATATTATAATATATGTATATATATAAAATATATATTCCACATATAACTAACAATATGAATTTACTCTATATCATTTGCTTCTATGGCCTTATGTTATTAAGTGTGTATCTCCTTGACTCATATATTGTTGAATTTTATTAGTTCTTGGATTCTATGTAAACGGGCTCATCAAACATATTATTTTATGAGTTTTTTCACTTAACATGATATTTTGATAGTCATTGTCTTGATTCTTATAGCTAAGGTAAATTAATTTTTATTATTGTATACTTGTCTGATGTAAAAGATATTACAACTTATTTCTCTATCTATTAGACATTTGGATCATTTCCAGAATTTTGCTTTACCAACAAACTTTACTAAACATTCTTATATGTCACCTCTTGCACAAGTGTGAAAAGGTTTTCCTGGGTATTTACCTAGGATTAGAATTTGTAGTCATCAGATATGAATGTGTTTAGTATTGCCATATAATTTCAAATTATGTTTGAAGATTACTAGTTTTTAAGGACTTTAAAGAATTTGGTATTGCCAAAATATAGGGATGGGAATGACAGGTTACAAAAGATAAAATCAAAGAAGAGTTTATTAGTTCGTGTGTGTGTGTGTGTGTTTGTGTGTATGTGTGCTTATGTGTATGTGTCAGTTTGTGTGTTTTCAGTACAGAGAACATGCATATTTATGGGAGTAAACTAGTGAAGAGAAAGATTCTGAAGATAAAAGTGCATGACAGAGTAATTAATGACACAAGTTCCCAAGGGAGTAGAGAGAATGTGGTTTGAAGATCAGAGATGAGAGGGAAATACTTGCCCAGAGACGTCAAGTGAATAGAGAACAAGCTTAAAGAGGGAAAAATCAAGAATTAGAAGGTCTTCCAGTTATGCTGCCTGAATATTTCTTTGAATTGGTTGAAACTGGCTTTAAAAAAATAGCACTGTAATGTTAAAGTGAATGCATTATTCCTTCATGATTTAAAACAAATATATTTCAAATATAATAAGAGAATTTTATAGTTTTTTTCCATGTTTCTATTCAAATAGGTGAAGGTTCATGAGGACAATATTTATACATCAAGGTTTTTGTCTTTGAGCAATCCTTTGAAAAATATTTCTTGAAAATTATGCTAAGTCACAATTTTCCACAGGCATTAGGATGGCTTAATTCACTTCTGTAGTAAGGATTGTTGTCTGGTTGAATATTCTCTTTTTTAATATTATTGCTTTTATCCTAACAAAGATCAGGGAGTTGTGTCTTGACTGTTACATGGAGCATCATCAACACAGGACCATGCTGATAAAAATTCAAGCACTTGAGGTGTGTCCATGGACAACTACTCAATATCACTTGAAATGACTATGTGAATTAATCAACTGAGCTTGATGGATTTTCAATTTTGGCATAAATCTATATTTTTTGGATATATCTGAAATATTTGTATTATCTTTCCAAACAACTTTTAATTCATTCAAATACTGAGACTTTTAAGGAAAGCTAACTTTCCCAAGTTGTAATACAAATTTCAGGATTCTACTTTTTGCCTCATAAAATGACTTTAGGAGGTTCATTTTAAAAATGTGCTGATAGGTAAAAATTCATCAAATGCAGGATAAATGCTTCCAGACTTTGATTGCTATTTCTATCTGGGCTGGACAAGCCTATCTATGATGACTTATTGTTATTCCAGTCTGACTAATTTTCTTTATATTTAATGACTCTTTTACATGTCTTCTTTGTGTTTTACAAATATTATTCATCTGCTTATTTTGTCACTGAGAAAAGAATTTTTTTTTAAATTTTAGTATACAGCTTAAATACATACATATTTGTTCTTTACTCTTTAATATCCATGAGGATAATTGTATCGAAAATGCTTCCTGTTTCCCTCCCCACAAAGTCAATTCTTATGCATTGTTCTTTTTGCTATTCAAGGTCAAAACAGCCAAAATCCTGCAGCCATGATGGCTTTAACTTTAGTGAAAAGTAGGTAGCTATCCATTTCAGAAACCCTGCATAATTTATATGGTGTGGGCAATATCTTTAGCACTCTGCATGAAAAAGGTTTCAAGTAAAATCTTGCTGGTCTTCCACTCTAATGTAACACCTTTATATCTCACATGAGGTCATCAGAATCATATGTGCATTTATTTCTTTGCACAAATGGAGATGTGAGTAACATATTGAAACTTAACATGATTTTTCCATTGCTGCTAAGGTCACAAACAACTTTAACTCAGCTGGAAAGATAACACTTTATTTCTTAAACACTTTTAAGGGTAAGAGTTTCCACTTTCTTTATAACCCAAGTCACATCAGAAAAGATTTGCGATTACTATTTGTAAGAGAGTGTTTGACTTCTGGCCCAAACTCCTGATTTTTATACACATTTGGTTTCAACATCTATGTTGTCCTTTACTCCCAATGGGGTACAAATAGCCACAGTACAATATGAAATAATATTTTTAAACTTTATTTCTACTGCATATATATGCTTGAAAATAGAAGTTATGTAAGAAAAATAGAAGTTATGGGAAATACATCTGTCCAGATTTATAACGGAATTTGGAAAAGATCCTGGTGTAAACTGAAAAGTTATAAACTGGCCTCCCAAACTAGCTGCTGATAACCTGCTTCATCTGTCTTATGTCTGAGAGCAAAACCTCACTTAGGGATGGGCCAACCTTTCCAACTCAGAAGTCAACATGAGAAGAACCAGTGACAGTGTAGGTGGGAGATGATTTATGTACCTTTTTGACTCCCCTTACAATCATCAGACACTCATGGAAATATTTCAGTGATCTTTTTGTTCTATTTATGCACAATGTTGTTGAATTTTGTTTTCAGAATAATATCTGGTCTAAGAGATTGGTTAATGTTTTTTTTTACAATAACATGCATAAATAATTTTCAAAGTATGTTCTCAGTCATTTTATCTCAGCTACAAGATTACTGAAAATTAAGCAGATTAAATGATTATCCCATTTTCCTGTTTTTTCTTTTAAACTGAAGCTAGAAGTATTTAAAATAATCTTCTCAAAGTCACACGTTTAATAGTCAAGTGCAATTCTAGATTCCTCTCTCTTTACCCAGTGCTCTCTTTAATGTGTACACAATATAAGTTGAAATATGAAGCATTCATTTTTTTCACATTACGAATCTTATGCTGGCATTTAGTGTTTAATGTCTTTCCTGGTTACAATCATGCTTAGACAAATTAGCTTTACCCAATTCTCAACTACACAAAAGCCTCTTTATCTGTTAGTATAAATCAATTAACCTCCTTTACTTTCTGCTGAGAGTTCCAAACTTCAAATGAATAGCCCATTAACTTTGACAGTGTGCCCAGAATACGATCAACAATAAAAACAAGCATCTATGTGATGGGCAGACTGTACTATTTTCTATCAAGTTTTCTTATATATCCTTAAAAAGGACCAACAGGGGTGAGTTTTGATATTTAATTTAGTAGCAAAGTTTTGGTGATAGAAAAGCTGTCATGGGTGATTCCTTTGCAAAAACTATGTTCATTTCACATAGTTTTCAACTAGTCTCCTCCTAACAGGAAGGTGCAAGAATTTCAGCATTCTGTGTGCCAAACAAGTGCATGTTCAGAGGGAAGTATACAATGGGAAAATGAGCCAAAAATGCAATTTACATACCACTTAGCCAATGATTTATGAAGCTTTTTTTTCCCTAGGAGAAAGTAAAACTATTTTATTTATTTCATTGAACAAAAGAGGTCACATAAAGTCATCTGAAACATAACTAAAATCCAAGAATATGGAAAAATCAGCATTGGAGACAGTTTTTTCACTGTGACCAAGAGACCTGACAAGAACAATTTTAGAGAAGGAAAAGTTTACTTGGTGCTCCTGGTTTCAGATATCTACGGCTAATTTCTTTGCTTTGTGCTTAAGGTGAGGCAGAACATCATGACAGAGTAGTGTGGAGGAGGAAAGCAGCTCAGGACGTCACAATGAGGAAGCAAAGAGAGAGCTCCACTCACCAGGGACAAAATATACACCCCAAAGGCACACCCCCAGTGATCTGTCACCTCCAGCCACACCCTACCTGCCTAGAGTTATCACCCAGTTAATTCTTAACAGTGAATTAACACACGGATTGATGAAGGTGTCATTACTCAATCATTTCACCACTAAACTATTTTGCATTGTCTTACACTGAAGATTTGGGTGGACACCTCATATTTAAACCATAACAACAGGTACAGTGGAAATAAGTTTGCTGGTTTGAGAAGATAACATCCTTATAGCTTTGTTATTCCTTCCTTCTTCCCTTTCTTCCTTCCTTTCCACCTTCTTCCTTCCTCTCTTGATGATGAAATTCTCATTTTCAAATGAAACCTGTGATAGCTTTTAAAAAAAGTCTAGAACATGTTATATAAATAACTGCTACATAGTCCCCATTTGTCATGTGCTTTGGGTTTCAGTGATGACTTACCAGGACATATCACCTTCTCTGTAATATGGTCCTCTAAACATGCCAGGGTCACAACTCTGACCACAGGCAATTCACCCTGGCCTATACCCTGCTCAACCAGACAAGTCTCTGTAACAGACCCTGTTAAACCAAACAATTGCTTGGCTATTGTGGCCATAAGGAGATAAGGAATGCTGTGAAAGTGTCCACCTGCTTGCCCTTAACTTCCAAAACTCTCTTTAAAGTTTGGTAACAAGCAGCTCATTGACTGGCTCTGACCAAGCCACAGTCACTTCTTTTCTGGCTTTTACCAGTAAGTAATTTTCTTTCTGGATTTCTCTCTTCTATAGTTTGCCTCCAGTAAAATTTCCACATACAATACAGATGATCTTTTCAGAATTGAAATAATGGCACATTCTCTGGCTTAAAATCCTTTCTGGTGAATATGACATACCGATTACCTTCATTGGATCACCACACATTGTATACATGTATTAAAGTGTCACACTGCTCTCCAAAATATGTACAATTATTATGTATCAATTAGAAAGTAAAAACATCTAAAAATTTAAAGTGCTGCATCAAACAGTTTGTCTTAGGAGTCCAGAATAGACAAATATATGAAAGTAAGAAAGTAGGTAAAGGAGTGCCCAAGGTAGGGGCATGGTGAGGTGAGGATAAGCAGAAAGGGGAGACTTTGGGAAAGACTGCTGGCAGTTATGGAGTTTCTATTTTAGGTGATGAAAATCCTTTAAAATTAATTATGATGGCTCTATAACACTGACCACATTAAACACCATTGGATTGTATATTTTAAATCAATGAGTTGTATGATTTGTGGATTATACTCAATAAAGCTGTTTATTTAAAAAAAACACTGAGAATGGATCTTTCTCATTGGGTTCTGTCTTCAAACTAATTTGAGAGAATATTTATATTAATATATTATGTACAGCATCAACAGTGCAAAAAAAAAAAAAAAAGGAACTTGTACAGATTCACACTATGCATCCCTTTGAGTTCATGAAAAGACCATAAAAAGACACAATGTATTTTTGTTATAGTCTTAAGATTCGTGTTTGACATTCAAACTACAGTGCCTTTCACAGAAGAAGATTCCTGCGGTATCATTTGTGAGTCTCATGACAAGTATTTGTTGAGTAAAGAACCAGAAGCAGCCAAATAGTTGTGGTAGTCATGGTTGCTGTCCATCTGACACCCTGCTCTTTCTGAGTAGCAATGCAACTTGGCCCCTGCCGCTACCACCCCTCCTGCCTGTGAGGGGATTTGGTGAAAGATCTTACCAGTTGTCAAAAGAGATGCAAAAAGAGCAAAAAGTCCCTGTCTTTGAGCAAGACTTCATGAAGACACAGTATTTGGAGAAAATAGTTTAAGAACTACAGAGAGACTGCCTGGGAAGCCTGGATCTACTTCCCAGTTCTATGAGACAATTAAGTATTTTCTTGAATAGAATGGTGATTTTCAAACGTTAATGTGTGTCTGAATCACCTGGGAAATTTTATCAAGTTTATGATAATAATTCAGTACTTCTATATTCACCGGTGAGGTTCATGCTTCTGATCCACAGTTCCTTCTGGTAGCAAAGGTTAGGTCTCATGTTTGTTAAGGTTTGTGTTACTTATGTCTGGAAGCTTGTTAACTGATATATTATGCACACTAAATCTGCATTGATTGAGAAATTGTTTGTTCTTGATCTCCATATTCATTAGTCGTATTAGTATATATAAATTAGATAATTGATTTGAGTTGTTTAAAACAGAAAAGAAAGTCATATTGTTGTATCTTTATCATAAACTCTGCTTTTATTTGTAGAGGTAATCAAATGACTAGAGGTTGTATTTTGTGATAGCATTGAAAATTGTATTAAATAGCAACTGCTGTTGAAATTTTAGCCTTATATTTACATTTGATGAAGATATAATTTTTTTCACTACAAATTTTTAAAATTGATAACTACTGGAAGCATTTTTGTGGGCTCACAAAGACAAATTAACTATTAAAGATGTTCATTTGGCAATCTAATTTAATTAAAAGAAAGTTTGCTTTGGAGTTCAGAAGGTAACTCAGTGGTAGAGAACATGTTCAGCATGTATGAGGCTGTGGGTTTGATTCCCAGCAACACACACACATTTTCTCAATTAAATCAACTGTTTACGTAGATACATAAACCAAAAAAAAATTTTTTATTACAGTAAATATTTTGAATGTTTAGAGATATGTCAATATAAACTGAAATACATCTGAGCAGGGACAAGAGAATCAAAATAGGGCAGAATGAAAGATGCCACTCTAAAAAAAAAAAAAAAAAAAGAATTTAAATCCAAGTTTTCAGATTCAGGCCTTTCACTTCACATAGTGCAGGCATTGCTTCTCTGTAACAACACAATGGTTATAAATATACTGTTGGGGAAAATGAACGTAGTGAACAAATTGTAATCAGTACAAAAATTTACCTGATAAAATATATCTGTTGCCTCAAAGATGAAAACATGTTTGAGTTTCATGGTAAACATAAGATTGCCTCTTCCGATGATTGCCTGTTACTTACAGGAAATGGATATTCTTCAGAGATGCTGCGATTATTGCAGTTGGTTCACTATTATTTATCTAATGCATCCAAAATATGTTTTGAATAATGAAAGTAACTGTTGCAAAGAAATCTAATTTCATCACACTCCTTTTTTATATTTTCCCAATCAAAATAAACATTATGTTAAAATCAAAAGTTCATTCTTCTCTGAGAATGAGTAACTAGCTGGATTAGCAGCCAACCCAGATACAAACTGATAGGTCATGAACAAGTTCAGCAATCCAGGAACATGCTGTTGACTTTGGCCATTCCTTAGGAATGTTTATCCAAATATTCAGGGTGGAGCTGACTTCAGCTTTTCTTTCTGCTAGCTTGATGTTTAAAATAAAATCTTCTTTTGCAAATCTCCTTCCTACAAGTGATTATTCTCTGGTGAAATTATAAGAAAAGTAGTTTTAAAAGCTCATGAATTTTCATAGACCCTTAATCAGCTCTATTTCTATAAAAATTCAGGGCTTGGTTTAAGGGATGAAGAAAGGGATGGTTATCTACACTGCCACTTTGTAGGCAAATAATTATTACAGGCAAGTTTATGTTTCCTAGGTACTGTGGATTCAACATCATTTCCCTCTTCTCTGCATCTTAGAACTGCCTCAAATATCTAATTATATGTTAATTAAGTACCATCAATTTATAAACAGCAAAATCTACTACCATGTTTCCTGGCTGGTGACACCTATGCTCTTTGGGTTATATGATTTGTTTGTGTGTTTTATATGCATTATTTGTATCATATTTTTATATTCTATAGAGATATACTAGCTTATAGACTGAATCATCTGTGATTAAGAACTATAGATGAACATAAATATCTTAATTTTTTTGCAATATTTGGACTTGCATGTTAGGTAAATTCTCTACCATGAGCTCTATCCCAGACTTTCTTTCTTTCTTTTTTTACTTTTTTTATTAGTTGCTCAAAACGTTATAATGATCTTGACATATCATACATTTGATTCAAATGGGGTGTGAATTCTTATTTTTCCACGTGTACAGATTGCAGGATCACATTGGTTATACAGCTACAGTAGCACCACATAAAATAAAGATGTTGTGTCCACCAAAAACTGAAAAATAAATATTTATTTCTTTAATAAACAATTTTAATCATTTATGCTCCCAAGAGACTGTTAAAGAAAATGTTCAAGGGAAAGTTTCATTCATAACAAATATTGTGTATTGATGGTGCCAACCATCAATTTATTGAATACTAAAATGGTTGATTAACAGATGAGAACAGGTCGCTCTAATTTGAAAACTTTTAGATATATTACATAAAACTGGTGTGCTGTGACTCAGCCAAATGGAGAAGGTAAAGGTTTTCAAACCAAACTAGACATATTGGTTCACATTGCCATTTCTAATGCTGAGTTACCCTTGTTTCTTCCTTGTAGAATTTTTAAAAAGAGAAAAAAAAGATTACAGCTGCAAAAATGGTAGAATCAAAAATACTAATAGCATAACTAAATACATAGATATTAGATAACTTTATAACTTTTTTCAAACTTCCTATGCACTTAAAATTCTAGTCTTTGGCCTGGGACTGTGGCTCAGCTGTAGAGTGCTCACCTAGCAAGTATGAGGCACTGGGTTTGATCCTCAGCACCACATAAAAATAAATAAATAAAATAAAGCTTTGTTTCCAACTACAACTAAAACAAATATTAAAAGAAAAAAAAAACTTCAAGCTTTATTTCTCTGAAAGGCATTTAGTGTTCAGTGTTCTGTAATAAAGTACTTTTTAATATGGCAAAATGATAAAAGTATTATTACATAGCATTGAACATCTAGAAAATATAGAAATAATTGTTCTGTGCATTTGTCTTATTTTCAAAATCTTCGGTCAGAATTTTACTTACTGTTAGATCTTTGTTTATTTTTTGTAGTGAAAGAGCAAGTGAACAAATCAATGGATATTTATTTTAAGTTTATGAAGATGCCATGGGCCATTGTTACACTCTAGATTATTATGGCTATTGCAGAAAAATAAAATTATATGATGCTGCTTTCTGTTTTAAAGAAAATCAATAAAAAGCAATTTTATTTGAGCTATAATTTTCAAAATTATAACCAACTGGTTTAGATTCAGTGTACAACTAATTCAGTGATGAGCAGAATATGATCGTTAGGATAGCTTTACCAGAGTAAGTTGATAAAAGAAACATGATTTTAGGCATCACAGATAGTTTATGTATATTTGTTTTTTTATATTTCAGGTATACATAATAATTTAAGAACTGCGCTGTGTCCCATTTTGTATAATAATTTTCTGGAATAATGTACTATAATACTGTGTGTCCAGTGTTGCTCATAGAGAATTGACTCTAATAATAATACTTATCACACACCAAGTTCTTGCTAGGGACCAGATACTATGCCAAACACTTGACATAAATCTCTTATTGAGCAAGCTAATATCCCTGAAAGGTAGATGCTGTGTTTCTTTCTGTTTTAAAAATCTAGAAACTGAAGTTTGAGTAATTGAATAACTTTCTCAGGGACAAGTCATTAACAAATACTTATAATCAGATTTGAATCCAATCCGACTCCAAAGTACAGTTGGTTTCATAAGTTTATTTTATCTTTTAATTTTTATTTTGTTTTATATTTTGGTACCAGGGATGGCACCCAGGGGTGCTTAACCACTAAGCCGCAACCTTAGCCCTTTTATTTTTATTTTGAGACAGGGTATTGCTAAATTGCTTAGGACCTCAGGAAGTTGCTGAGGCTGGCTTTGAACCTGTGATCCTCCTACCTCAGCCTCTGGAGTCACTGAGATTACACGTGTGCACCACCACATCTAGTTTGTTCTTTATCTTTTTATATAAATTGTTGACCCAGTTTTTGAGGCTCTGGCCAGATGCTAGTCTGGTCCCTTTATTGAATAGCTGAACAACTTGGTCTTAGTCTTAGGTCCATTCTGAAACCATTTTCCTTTTCAGGCTCTCACACTAGGCTCTATGGACCAGCCCTAGTCATCCCATGGCCAAATATCAAGTAACTAATGGCAGCGCCTTTGCCCTGGAGCACCAGAAATTCAAATTAGCACAGTTACAAGGAGCTCAGGAAACCAAGTCAATCCCACCTAGCTTCCCACACATCTGTTGCTCCCCCAGCTCCAACTTGCTGTTATAGTTTCCCAGGGAGCAGACCTTGTTGCCCCTGTCTTCCCTGCCTGGCAGTTTGAGTTATAAATCACAAAGAATTCTGCCTTTCATCTATCTGATTGTCATTGGATTGTGTCTTGCTGCTATCACAACAATCTTAAATCTTACAAAACACAGAGTCTACTCCCTTTACCTTGGAACTTTCCACCGTCCTGAGAGTGTATGGCAAAGGCATTTAAACAGCTATTTATCAGCTTAGATGGGTTACTATTATGAAAACTAGACCAGGGCTACAGATTATAAGGCAACTATTCCTCTTTTGCATACATACTAAGTTTGTCTTGATTCTTATTAGATCTAATTGTTTACAAGCATTTCTCTAAGCACTTTTCTCCCATGTGACAATATAGATTATATTTAAGATTACATTAAATTCAATAGGGCAAAAAGGAGGTTGTAAAATAAATTTTTTAAAAAGAGAGGCTTTAAATGATATGCTTTCTGGAAGGTTCATGATAATAAATTGCTATACAAACTTATCAGAATGGGAAAAGAATTATTACAACATCTAAATAACTCAATACAGTGAAATATTAAGTAAATAAATATAACTTCAAATAGGCCCCTTGAACTTGAACACTTCAGAGATAAGAACATTAGTGATAATTTCCCCCCAAATGTGGAAATGAGGTGTTTGCAATAAATAGCCCCAATGGGTAGTCTCTGTCCCAATTACTGAGCTGTGTCCTTATGGTATAAATGCTACCCTAAGCAGCAGTTCAGTGAATGTATGTATCTGTGTATTTACATCTGTATATTACATCCAAAGTTGGATTTGGTCCATGAAACATATTTTTCTGACCCCTAAAATGAATTATGATTCTTTCTTTCTCATTCATGATTCACACACTTTTATTTAGGGGGTCACATAGTTTAAGAAGCCACATGCCAAACACAAAGTAACTCCAGAGTGATCCAGCTAAAGATATTACGTTTTTGTAACAACATTATAATTTTAATTCAGCTAGTCTTTTTAGGATAATTGATACAGTTCACAAAGGTAAAGAGAGCTTTACTTTGATACTGGCAGCTTCACAAAACCATTGACACTCATGGCAAAGTTCATCATCTGCTGCTCTGCATTTTCTATTTTTTACTTTTCAAAAAATTAATGTTTACCCAGTAAAGGTACTCATCTCAAGCTCTGCAAGGCACTACAACTCAGAGAGAGGCCTGTCCCAGCACCCTGTGCAGAGAGGCCCACCCCATCCCCTAG
Organism: Callospermophilus lateralis; assembly: GCF_048772815.1. Classification (NCBI taxonomy): domain Eukaryota; kingdom Metazoa; phylum Chordata; class Mammalia; order Rodentia; family Sciuridae; genus Callospermophilus; species Callospermophilus lateralis. Next base: position 134,467,009 of record NC_135308.1, read on the forward strand.
TGGAGAGGTGCTTCCTGGGCTGGGGTTCCTTATTCACCAAAGTATGGCTCCACAGCCCAATATCAGAATACATATAGACTTGAGGCTGCTTCCACAAAACTGGGATATTACTGCTTCCATCAAGGGACAACTGTAAGGACATGGTAAGACATCATCAAGATCCCTGTGGACCTGGCTATACCAGAGGTATCTCTGCTAGGGGAGCTAACAATTATCCTGTTACTGAGGTAACAGGGAATCTTGCATGGGGTTGCCTCTCTCTTGTTTCTCCTACAACTTCTTGTGATTAACTTTTCACTAGTCATATAATCTAATACTTCTATATTCTCACATTCTACATCATAATCATCTCAGCCAACCCCCATCACTCCTTCTACCATTAGAAACTGTAAACCATTACACAAACCTATTGACTATATGGTAGAAGATAACTGAACTCATCATTTCTGATTATAGCAACAAAACTGTAAATGTAAAAATAGAAGCTAAATGATCTATGGCTGCATGTTGGCTACATTGAGTGCTGTAATATTGATCTCCCCCTTAAAGGTGAGGTATTGCTAACCTGTAGGGACACTATAAGATAATAGGGCAGAAACTGTAATACCTTAGATCTACACTGCAAGAGAGGAAGACACATAGAAAAAACAAGGGAGGAAAGTGCCCCAAACAAACCAAGATACTACAACAATAGAATCCACAGATAGTGCAGTAAATGAAATCCAGAGAAGGAGTTTGGGATATACATAACTAAAATGATCTGGGAATTAAATAACGACCTAAGTGAGCAGATACAGGCAAAAATCAATCACTCCAACAAAGAGATAAGAGAACAAATACAGTTGACCATCATCGATCACATCAATAAAGAGATAAGAGATTAAATGCAAGTTACAAGAGATTACTTCAATAAAGAGGTAGAAATTCTGAAAACAAGCAAACAAACAGAAATCCTTGAAATGAAGAAACAATAAGGCAAATAAAAAACTCAACAGAAAGCATCACCAACCGACTAGATCACTTGGAAGACAGGACTTCCGACAATGAAGGCAAAATATAGAATCTTGAAAATAAAGTTGACCCCATAGTGAAAATGGTGAGAAACCTTGAAGAGAGTATTCAAGAATTATGGAATACCATCAAAAGACCAAATTTAATATTTATTGAGATAGAGGAAATTTCAGAGATTCAAACCAAAGGAATACATAATCTTTTCAATGCAATAATATTAAAAAAATTTCCCAAGCATAAAGAATGCATTGGAAAATCAAATACAAGAGACCTATAGGACACCAAATGACAAAATTACAAAAGATCTACACCAAGATACATTATAATGAAAATGCCTAGAATACAGAATAAGGATAGAATTTTAAAGGCCACAAGAGAGAAAAAAATCAGATTACACGTAAGGGAAGACTAATTAAGATCTCAGCAAATTTTTCAGCCCAGACCCTCAAAGCTAAGAGATCCTGGAACAACATATACCAAGCTCTAAAAGATAATGAATGCTAAGCAAGAATCTTATACCCAGCAAAATTAAACTTCAGATTTAATGATGAAATAAAAACCTTCCATGACAAACAAAAGCTGAAAGAATTTATAGCAAGAAAGCCTGCACTACAGAACATTCTTGGCAAAATATTCCATGAAGAGTAAATGAAAAACAAAAACAAAACCTGCAAAGAGAAGAACTACAATAAAGAAAAAGCTAACCAAAGGAGAAACCAAGTCAAGTTAAATACCAAAAATAAACAAAAATGACCAGAAATATAATCATGTCTCAATAATAACCCTGAACATCAGTGGCCTAAACTCACCAATCAAAAGACATAGACTGGTAGATTGAATTAAAAAAAGACCCAACAATATGCTGCTTTCAAAGACTCATCTCATAGAAAAATACATCCACAGAATGAAGGTGAAAGGTTGGGATAAAATATACCATTCACATGGTCTGAGTAAACAAGTAGGGGTTTACATCTTCATATCAAATAAAGCAGACTTCAAGCCAAAGTTAATCAAAAGGGATAAATGGGAATTTCACACTGCTTGAAGGAAGCATACATCAACAAAACATAGCAGTTATAAATATATATGCCTCAAACTATGGAGCATCTATCTTCATCAATCTAACTCTTCTCAAGTTCAAGAGTCAAATAGACCACAACACAATAATTCAGGGTGACTTCAAAACACCTCTTTCACCACTGGATAGATCTTCCAAACAAAAGCTAAACAAAGAAACTTAGAACTCAATAATACAATCAATAATTTAGACTTAAATGACATATATAGAATATATTATCCACCAATGAGCAAATACACTTTCTTCTCAGCAGCACATGGATCTTTCTCTAAATTAGACGATATATTATGCCACATAGCAACTTTTTAGTAAATACAAAAAAGTAGAGATACTATCCTTCATTCTATCAGACCACCATGGAATGAAATTAGAAATCAACCATAAAATAAAAAATAAAAGCTACTCCAACACCTGAAGACTAGATAATATACTACTGAATGAATAATAGATTGCAAAAGACATCAAGTAGGAGATTAAAAAAATCTTAGAGGTAAATGAGAACACAGATCCAACATATGGAAATCTCTGGGACACCATGAAAGCAGTTCTAAGAGGAAAGATCATTACATGGGGTTTATTCCTTCAAAGAAGAAAAAGTCAAAAAATAAATGATTTAATATTACATCTCAAAGCCCTAGAAAAATTAGAATGAATCAACCCCAAAAGTAGTAGAAGACAGGAATTAATTAAAATCAGAGCTGAAATTGAAACAAAAAAAACAATTAAAAAAATTGACAAAACAAAAATTGGTTCTCTGAAAAAGTAAATAAAATTGATAAACCATTAGCCATGCTAATGAAGAGAAGGAGAGAGAAAACTCAAATTACTAATATCCAAGATTAAAAAGAAAATATCACAACAGACACTACAGAAATACAGAAGATAACTAGAAATTATTTTGAAAATTTGTACTCAAATATAGAAAATATCAAAGGCATCAACAAATTTCTAGAGGCATATGATATGCCTAAGCTAAATCATGATGATATACTCAATTTAAACAGATAAATTTTAAGCAAGGAAATAGAAGATATCATCAGAAGCCTGCCAACCAAGAAAAGCCCAGGACCTGATGGATACACAGCTAAGTTCTACAATAGCTTTAAAGAAGAACTAATATCAATATTATTCGATTTATTCCAGAAAATAGAAAAAGAGGGAGCACTTCCAATCTTTTTATTCTATGAGGCCAATATCATCCTGATTCCAAAATCAGGCAAAGACACTTCAAGGAAAGTAAAATTTAGACCAAAATCTCTAATGAATATAGATGCAAAAATTCTCAATAAAATTCTGGCAAATTAAATACAAAAACATATTAAAAAGATAGTGTACCAAGATTAAGTAGGGTTTATCCCAGGGAAGCAAGATTTGTTCAACATTCGGAAATCCATAAATGTAATTCATCACATCAATAGACTCAAACATAAAAATCAAATGATCATCTCCATAGATGAAGAGAAAGTATTTGATAAATTATAACACCCTTTCATGTTCAAAACACTAGGGATTTCAGGAACATATCTCAATATTATAAAAGCTATCTATGCTAAGCCCCGG